>NC_079224.1:38512613-38812613 GCF_029633865.1 Lampris incognitus | reverse complement strand
AATGGACAGACTGGACTAGACCAGGGGTGGCTAACCATGTGCCATGGAGAGCCATGTGTATGCAGGTTTTCATTCCAGCCAGACTCCACACCAGGTGATTTCACTGATTAGCAACCCCTCAACCAAAGAGGAAGAATATATCAGTGAAATCACTTGGTGTGGAGTCTGGCTGGAATGAAAACCTGCATACACATGGCTCTCTATGGCATATGGTTAGTCACCGTTGGACTAGACCAATGCTCCCTCTCAAAATGGAAAATGGCAAGAGAACACTGTAATGTAGCCTAATTCTAATACAATATAACAGTTAAAAACTAACTACCAAGTGACCTTTTTGACTTTTTCCACAAGAGTTCTGTGTTGGCTAAGTCTTCTAGGACTGGATTTGCTGAACCATCAACCAGAAGAGAAAATAATGTTGGTGAGAGGAAGTTTGTTGGTCGACTGCCATGGACTCAGCTTACCACAATGACTCCGCCAGCTGGGTAGTACCATTCCTCTCTTAGAGCTGCGAAACAATAGAATATTGATATTGATAAATAAATAAACACTGACTACTACATAAAATCATGGATTTCATTGTGCCAGTAAATAAATTGTAAATAATTTCAAATGCTAAAAGTTGCATGTAAAAGTCATCATAAATTAAAATGACTCACATTATTAACTTTAGGAAAGCAAGTCATTACCAGTACTGTCAAGAGCTAAGTTCTTGCTTTCTTTTCCCTCAAACATGGGTGACCTGGCAATAGTCTCCATCAGCAGCCTCAAGAATTTCCTCCTTAGCCTTCCTAAATCAACCCCATACTAATTTCTTCTCATATCATCTGAGAATTTTACACAGATTATCAAGTTGGGGTCATAGGATAGCCCTGGAAGCCCCACATAGCTCCCTCCCAGACAGCAGAGTGATTTATATTAAATCTGCACTGTTGTTCTGTGCTAATATTGCTTGACAGTTCCAGTTGTAGCTCTTGAACCGGGACATTTTCTGCACTATAAAGAACATCAAAAATGAATCATCAGAAACAGTGATGTAACAGAAGTTTTAACAACTTGTATTTTGTAATATCGTTGGTCGTAAGCAACCAATTGATCCGAAATGTGTGTCATAATAATCTAAAGATAAAATGATTCATATCAATTATCAGATCAAATAATCCTGAATAGTTATCCTGATTTCTTAAGCTCATATTCTGTGTATGTGTGTGCTACTCACATTTGACTCTCTATACTGGCAATTACAGCCTGGTTTAATTCCCCATCATCTGAAGAGTCATCAGGAAAGTAGCCATGAGTGTTAAATATGAAGAGCAGTCATCATCGTGACTGCTAGTGCTAGGGTTGCTATCACCTCGTGCAAGGCAGCGTCCATCATGACTACTTGTGCCAGGGTTGCCATCACTTCTTGCAAGGCAGCCTAAATCATGACTACTAGTGCCAGGGTTGCCGTCACTTTCTTGTATTACTCTATGCCTTTTAACAGCACTGCTGGCAGCATGGATGATGCCATAGCCATCTTCATCATCAGTGCTAGTGCCAGGGTTGCCATCTCCATCAGGACTGCTAGTAGAGGTGTAGTCACTACTTCTAATTACTCTAAACCTTGTACCAATTCTGGTGGTGCCATGGCTGCTCATGCTTGTGTGAATTTGTGGACCATCAACTTCAACACATTCATCATTGCTGTCCTTAGCAGTTGCATGTATGCTTAACATTGATCTGGTAGTGATGTGGCAGAGTTCATTTTCTTCTTCCGAGACAGTCTTAAATAGGGAAAGAAAGGAGACCGAAAATATCTATCAAAAGCAAAAATTACAACTTAGTCCATTGATGGCCTCACATACAGAGGTTTGGTTTTATACCTAATCTGCAATTATGTTTAGGTAGGTGGCACATGTCAAAGTAACATCCACATGAATGCCAGGACCCAGGACTTCCCAGCAGAACATTGCCCAGAGCATCACACTGCCTCCGCCAGCTTGCCTTCTTCCCATAGTGCATCTCCGTGTCATCTCTTCCCAAGGCAAACGATGCACACGCACCCGGTCGTCCACATGATGTAAAAGAAAACATGATTCATCACACCAGGCCACCTTCTTCCAATGTTCCATGGTCCAGTTCTCTATTTTTTTTAAATTTTCTCCCCAATTGTACCCGGCCGACTACCCCATTCTTCCGAGCCATCCCGGTCGCTGCTCCACCCCCTCTGCCAATCCGGGGAGGGCTGCAGACTACCACATGCCTCCACCGATACACGCCGAGTTACCAGCCGCTTCTTTTCACCTGACAGTGAGGAGTTTCACCAGGAGGACGTAGCACATGGGAGGATCACGCTATTCCCCCCAGTTCCCCCTCCCCCCTGAACAGGCTCCCCGACTGACCAGAGGAGGCGCTGGTGCAGCGACCAGGACACATATCCCACCTGCAGACACGGCCAATTGTGTCTGTAGGGACAACCGACCAAGCCGAAGGTAACACAGGGATTCGAACTGGAGATTCCCGCATTGGTAGGCAAAGGAATAGACTGCTAGGCTACCCGGACACCCCTCCATGGTCCAGTTCTGATGCTCACGTGCCCATTGTAGGTGCTTTTGGCAGTGGACAGGGGTCATCATTGGCACTCTGACTGGTCTGCGACTACATAGCCCCATATGCAGCAAGCTGTGATGCACTGTGTTCTGACACTTGTCTATCTATCATAGCCAGCATTAACTTTTTCAGCAAATTGAACAACAGTAGCTCTTCTGTAGGATCCGACCAGATGGGCTAGCCTTCACTTTCCACACGGATCAATGAGCCTTGGGCACCCATGACTCTGTTGCAGGTTCACCAGTTGTCCTTCCTTGGACCACTTTTGGTAGGTACTGACCGCTGCATACTGGGAACACCCCATAAGACCTGCTGTTTTGGAGATGCTTTGACCCAATCATCTAGCAATCACAATTTGGCCCTTGTCAATAGGTCAGATCTTTACGCTTGCCCATTTTTCCTGCTTTCAACACGTCAACTTCAAGAACTGACTGTTCACTTGCTGCCTAATATATCCCACCCCTTGACAGGTATCACTGTAATGAGATAATTAATGTTATTCACTCACCTGTCAACGGTTTTAATGTTTTGGCTGATCGGTATATAATGTTAGGCAGCAGGAGGAGTCGGTTCACAGTCCCTGCCAGAAGAGGGTCAATAATGGGTGACAGTCTGTTAATACATAATATCTGAAACAATTGCCAGTATATAAATATATCATGATAAGCTATAGAGTAGTTAGGTCTGGCCCTGAATATCAAAACATTCAGATCATAATTTTTCAGGTTTGTATTTGGACATGCAAGTATTCAGACACAGTTAAGTGTAACGTTATCTAATGTGGGATGGCAATATGAGCGATAATTTCAAATTCCAACTATTTATAATTACCTTTTTCTTCTCATGTTATATGTCCATGTGCTGAGGCACTGCTGCGCTTGATAATGTGATGCACATTTTCTCCTGACTGGTGCTGCAGTTGGCAGTGGCTCACTGCTACGCCGGCGAGATGGGAAGAACGATGCTAGGTGACTGTCCAGTGTCCACACTTGGGAGTTGCAATGATCGTTTGCTGCCCGATTGTTGTCGCATTTGACAAGGTTCTGAGGGTCTCCGCTGAGGCTAATATATTGTTAAATAATGCTGCTGCTTCAGTTAGGCTACTTGCAGACTGTTGAGCAGACATCAGTTTGGTGAACAGTCGTTCGCCTGTGAAATGCGCATCTTCTGGTTAAATTGAAAAGCCTTCCGGTTCAACTGAAATGCCTTCCGTTTTAACTGAAACCCTCTCATACAACATACTGAAAACCTCTCATAGGCATACTGAAATGCTTCCATATAAAATTATTTTTTTATTTTAATTTTTTTAATTATTATTTTACAATAATACCAACTGTACACTCAATACTGACCTTAACTGAAGACATGGATCAATTTTCAAAAATATCAGGCTTGAAACCAAACTACGATAAATGAACAGTAAGGTGTATTGATCCCTGGAAAATATACAATTACCTTCCAATTTTTCTATCAGATGAACAAATGGACTAGTCAGCATATTGGGTATATGTATCCCGGAAAAGCTGAGCAATATTACAAAAATAAATTTTGAAAGTACAATCCAGAAAAATTACTATCTCCCTGGACTGGAAAATCTGAGTTTCTATGGGAAAATAGCCTTAATAAACTCTTTAACAATACCACAGTTTATGTACATATTAACTTCCTTACCCACCCCTTCAGAAGAACGTTATAAAAATGTGAACAAAGAATATTTGCATTTAAATAGAATTACAAACCGGATAAAATCAAAAGAGCATAATTATATAATAAAATTGAAGAGGGAAGCTTGAATCTTTTGAACCTAAAAGGATTAAACTATTCCTTAAAAGCATCTCTCATGCCAAAATTATAACATAACCAACACTGGTTCTCAGCAAGATTACTTAAAAGTTTCCACCCTATATTTGAGAAAGAGCTCTTTCCATATGTACAGTTAAAAGTTACCCACTTCAACCAGCTAAAAAACGATTGATTTCCCGTAATGTTAGTTTTCATGGAAGACGCTATTGCAAAGTGCCTGCAGTACCAGTATCACCTCCCAGATAAACTAGATAACATGTTTCAACAAATAAAATGGTTTAACAGTAGTATGTTGATGACTGTCCCTATGTAAACAAAGAATTAAATAAAAATATTGTATTTGCAAATGATTTAATAGACTGCAATAGCAAAATTATGACTTTCAAAAATGTTTCACAATTACATGGTCCAGTATCCACACCACTAGAATATAAAAAAATTATTGCATCAATATCTAAACTTGGAAAAATGCTACAGCTAAAAAACCAAGACAACAACTAGTATGCCGCCCATATGGTAGAGATGCATCATGGATGAATGGAAAAACCAATGTCTCATCAAGAATGTACTTGAATCACTGGATTTAATATATATATATATATATATATATATATATATATATATATATATATATATATATATATACACTACCGTTCAAAAGTTTGGGATCACATTGAAATGTCCATATTTTTGAAGGAAAAGCACTGTACTGTTCAATGAAGATAACTTTAAACTAGTCTTAACTTTAAAGAAATACACTCTATACATTGCTAATGTGGTAAATGACTATTCTAGCTGCAAATGTCTGGTTTTTGGTGCAATATCTACATAGGTGTATAGAGGCCCATTTCAAGCAACTATCACTCCAGTGTTCTAATGGTACAATGTGTTTGCTCATTGGCTCAGAAGGCTAATTGATGATTAGAAAACCCTTGTGCAATCATGTTCACACATCTGAAAACAGTTTAGCTCGTTACAGAAGCTACAAAACTGACCTTCCTTTGAGCAGATTGAGTTTCTGGAGCATCACATTTGTGGGGTCAATTAAACGCTCAAAATGGCCAGAAAAAGAGAACTTTCATCTGAAACTCGACAGTCTATTCTTGTTCTTAGAAATGAAGGCTATTCCATGCGAGAAATTGCTAAGAAATTGAAGATTTCCTACACCGGTGTGTACTACTCCCTTCAGAGGACAGCACAAACAGGCTCTAACCAGAGTAGAAAAAGAAGTGGGAGGCCGCGTTGCACAACTGAGCAAGAAGATAAGTACATTAGAGTCTCTAGTTTGAGAAACAGACGCCTCACAGGTCCCCAACTGGCATCTTCATTAAATAGTACCCGCAAAACACCAGTGTCAACATCTACAGTGAAGAGGCGGCTGCGGGATTCTGGGCTTCAGGGCAGAGTGGCAAAGAAAAAGCCATATCTGAGACTGACCAATAAAAGAAAAAGATTAAGATGGGCAAAAGAACACAGACATTGGACAGATGAAGACTGGAAAAAAGTGTTGTGGACGGATGAATCCAAGTTTGAGGTGTTTGGATCACAAAGAAGAACGTTTGTGAGACGCAGAACAAATGAAAAGATGCTGGAAGAATGCCTGACGCCATCTGTTAAGCATGGTGGAGGTAATGTGATGGTCTGGGGTTGCTTTGGTGCTGGTAAGGTGGGAGATTTGTACAGGGTAAAAGGGATTCTGAATAAGGAAGGCTATCACTCCATTTTGCAACGCCCTGCCATACCCAGTGGACAGCGCTTGATTGGAGCCAATTTCATCCTACAACAGGACAATGACCCTAAACACACCTCCAAATTGTGCAAGAACTATTTAGAGCAGAAGCAGGCAGCTGGTATTCTATCGGTAATGGAGTGGCCAGCGCAGTCACCAGATCTGAACCCCATTGAGCTGTTGTGGGAGCAGCTTGACCGTATGGTACACAAGAAGTGCCCATCCAACCAATCCAACTTGTGGGAGCTGCTTCTGGAAGCGTGGGGTGCAATTTCTCCAGATTACCTCAACAAATTAACAGCTAGAATGCCAAAGGTCTGCAATGCTGTAATTGCTGCAAATGGAGGATTCTTTGACGAAAGCAAAGTTTGATGTAAAAAAAATCTTATTTCAAATACAAATCATTGTTTCTAACCTTGTCAATGTCTTGACTCTATTTTCTATTCATTTCACAACATATGGTGGTGAATAAGTGTGACTTTTCATGGAAAACACAAAATTGTTTGGGTGATCCCAAACTTTTGAACGGTAGTGTGTGTGTATATATATATATATATATATATATATATATATACACAGTGCTGCTTGAAAGTATGTGAACCCCTTGAGCAGTTTAGATTTTTCTGTTGTTTTACCATGATTTTCTTATTCTATCATCACCAGTTTTTTATGTATGAAATGTCAGATATATGTTTATCAGTTGCAGGTACTTTTTTAGTGGGACTTGTTTAAGTAGCCCAAAAACTACATGAAACATGGAATTAGTGTATGTGCAAAAGTAAGTGAACTCCCAGCTGCATTGGTTAAGTCAAGCAGGTAACAGACTCGGGTGAAACACATTTGGGTGCTTAATTAATCATTTAAGCAGACCAATGAAATGAGACATCTTTGGGAAAGGGTTTGGCCTGCACTAATTAAAAGAGAGAGGAAACCAACCAAACCACTGTGGTCCCATACAAATCAACAATGCCGAGAGCAAAGGAGATATCCGAGGACATGAAGAAGAGGGTAGTGATAGCCCATCAGTCTGGGGAGGGATATAAGACCATCTCCAAAAGATTCCAGCTCCATCCATCCACTGTAAGACAAATAATTTACAAATGGAGGGCCTTCAACATGACAGCAACTCTGCCTAGAAGTGGACGCCCATCAAAACTATCACCCAGAAGCACCGGAAAACTAATAAATCAGGTAAAGGCCAACCCACACATCACCTCTAGAGAGTTGCAGACCTCTCTGGTAGCATCTGGGACAAATGTGCATGCATCTACAATCAGACGAAAATTGAATAGCCATGACATTCATGGGAGGGTTGCTAGAAGGAAGCCTCTGCTCTCAAAAAAGAACAAAGCTGCCCATTTCAACTTTGCCAGAGAGCACTTGGACAAACCAGAGACCTTCTGGAAGTCCATTCTCTGGACAGACGAGTCCAAAATAGAATTATTTGGTCACAATCAAAACCAACATGTTTGGAGAAAAGCCAACGCTGCATATGAAGAAAAGAACCCCCTCCCAACAGTGAAGCATGGTGGTGGAAATGTGAAGGTCTGGGACTGCTTTTCTGCTTCTGGACCTGGACGACTCCATATTTTCCAAGGAACCATGAATTCTCCGGCATATCAACAAATTCTTGACCAGAATCTCCTGCCATCAGTCAGGGAGTTGACGCTGGGACGAAAATTGATTATGCAACAAGACAATTACCCAAAGCATTCCAGCAAAACTACAAAGGAATAGCTTCAGAGAAAGAGGATTCGTACTCTGGATTGGCCCAGTCAAAGTCCGGATCTTAATCCAATTGAACTGTTGTGGCGAGACCTGAAGAAGTTGGTACATACCAGATGTCCCTCCAACCTCTCTCAACTGGCTGAGTTCTGCAAGGAGGAGTGGGCAAAAAGCCCCATAAGCAGATGCGAGAGACTGGTTAGTGGTTACAGAAGACGTTTGGTTGAAGTAATGGCTGCAAAAGGAGGAGCCACAAGCTACTAATACAAGGGTTCACATACTTTTGCACATGTTAAATTTTCAGTTTTTGTGAAATAAACCACCTTTGTTGAATTAAATAATGAAAATATATCTCTTTTTGTGTGTGTGTCCATTATTTGGAAGGTGTGCTTTACAAATTGGGATTTGGATGTATGTGTAATAAGCTTATTTTAATGTTTTTTACAAAAACAGTGACCATGTCTGGAGGGTTCACAAACTTTCAAGCAGCACTGTATATATCCATCTATCCATTATCCAAACCACTTACCCTGCTCTCAGGGTCGCGGGATGCTGGAAGCAGTTATTGTGGGACACACACACACACACACACACACACACACACACACACACACACACACACACACACACACACACCTAGGGACAATTTAGTACGGCTGATTCACCTAACCTACATGACTTTGGACTGTGGGAGGAAACCGGAGCACCTGGAGGAAACCCACAGAGACAAGATGTATATAATTAAATGTTTGCTCTGCATTCTGTCAAAAGTGGTACCCTGATGGAAAAAAGTTGTCAATTGCTGTTAAAAGATGTGAATGGAAATAACAGCATAACTGAACAAAGTTGTGAATGTCAAACTCCACCAGGGCTGTGTGTGTGTGTGTATGTGTGTATATATTTGCGAGCATGCCTCTTCGCAAAGCGTGCAAAAAGGCATGCTCGCAAAGCTACCCCTGTCCCCTCCAGCACCACTTTTACATGCTCGGTCTGCAACCGAGGTCATCATCGGACACGATGGACAACCAGCAAGCGCATATATATATATATATGCGCTTTGATAAAACTTTGTTAAAAAAACACTCAAGGGTTAGGAAAGTGCTCAACAAATAAGCAGCAAAATAATCAAGTGAGTCAAGTAAATTCTTTATGAGACAGTACAAGCCTGTTTCATGCCATAAGCGATCATCAGCTGTCAATAGCTTTATTGACAGCTGATGATTGCTGATGATTCAGCTGATGATTGCTTATGGCATGAAACAGGCTTGTACTGTCTCATAAAGAATTTACTTGACTCACTGGATTCTTTTGCTCCCCCTACCATTGAGTGTTTCATTTAACGAAGTTTTACATACTATACACACACACACACACACACATATATATATATATATATACATACATACACACACACACACACTATCAATTTACAAACTAATTTTAGGAGACTTAAGTAGTAGCAAATCAAATATCAGTAATATTGTAATCCTGTTTGGCAAAGCATTCATAATAAAGTGGAAACTATGCACACAGCTTAATATATCCGATTTCAAAACCGATCTTAAAACACATTGGATGATAGAAAGGTTAACATCTAAAAAGAATACTACAAACCTTGAAATTCCCAAAGGGGTGAGAACAACCAAGCCTTGGGGGAAAATGGGAATAAACAAAAAGGCTCGTGTTCTCCTTCCCTGCCCTCTGCAGAAATGGTGCTGCAGACGATAAGGTCATGGAGGACCAGGGGGCTGTTAGGAAGTGTAGATGTTTTTGTGTTGCTTGACTGTGTATGTATGTGCGCATATATATGCAATCTCAGGTATCTCATCATAACCAATATGCTATGCTCTGCTGTGAAGGTTGTGGTGTAAAGTGGACCGCAGGTGAGGTGAGTTTATGTGGTGCCTGTTTGCCCCCTGCCCCCGGTGCTGGTTCTATGACCAGTAGACCTGTCTTGACCCAGTTAGGACCTCATTACACTGATGACAACTCATCTTATCTAATTATATAATTTTATCATAATTACAACCATTATAACTATTGATATTATTATTCTCTTTTGTTTACTTGTTTTGGCCCACCCACCTACCTCTATTCTGATTTAAAATGCAATTACATTTGTGTATGAGTGTGTGTTGATGTGTGTGTGTGTGTATAGGTGTATGTAAGCACATGAGCGCATTATCATGCATTATATTGTCTGTGTGGCTATATGTGGTGTGTGTGTGTGTGTGTGGGGGGGGGCCCTGTGATGGCTTGGCGGCCTGTCCAGGGTGTCTCCCCGCCTACCACTCAATGACTGCTGGGATAGGCTCCAGCATCTCCGTGATCCTGAGAGCAGGATAAGGGGTTTGGATAATGGATGGATGGCGGAATTAGATTGGTTCTTTTGGTTATGACACATCAATCCCATGGTGTGTCTAGATTGGTGGCCAGGGGGAAGTTTGGCCATATAATGTGACCCCCAGTTTAAATGTATCGCATATGTTGTATGTTATTTGTTTCAATATATAAAAACTTGACCCAAAAAAAAAAAATTCTCAATAGTTTATAAAAAACGTTTTCATAACACTATAAGCACATTTAAGCTTTTCAACAGTTTATGTAAAAGGTTTTCACAATACTATATGAGGGCATTTTAACTATGCACATGAGCACACTTTACTAGTACGGGTGAACGCTTTTCAATACTTTTCATGAGAGCTTTTCAGTTGTGTAGGTGAGCATATAATTTTTCAGCTGTTTGTGTGTTTCAGTTGTATATGTAAAAGCATTTCACTATGTGTTTCTTTCTTTTTTTTTTTGATTTTGAGATACTTTATTGATCCCTCATAGGGAAACTACGCTCTGCATTTAAGCCATCCTAGCTGTGTAGCTAGGAGCAGTGGGCAGCCACCATGCAGCACCTGGGGACCAACTCCAGTTCGTCTTGCCATGCCTCGGTCAGGGGCACAGACAGGAGTATTATTCCTAACATGCATGTCTTTTTGATGGTGGGGGAAACCACCACAGAGGACGACCTGGGATGACCCCCGAGGTTGGACAATCCTGGGGTTCGAACCCAGGACCTTCTTGCTGTGAGGTGACAGCGCTAACCACTGTGCCACCGTGCCATTTTCAGTATAATATGTGAATGAGTTTGATTTCATACGTGTATGTGAGAGGAAAAGTACATGTATATGCATAGTAATTCTGAGCAATGTTCCTAACGGCCCCTCATATAACTCAATGTAGCTTGTACACATAAGGTCATACTAAGGCTATGAGTGTGTGTTTTACTTTTCGAAACTTTATGCACAATATTAATACTGACAGATGCAAATTGTATGCCCAGTCACTTTGATGAAAACATTCATGCACACAGTTACTGCTGTATCACTGCACCAATGTTAAGACACCATCGTCTCAACAACAGACATATGGAATTCAACCGCAACAATTGCACAGTGGTAACACACAAGTAAACAGCCTCTTCTCTTACAGCCCCCCGCCCTACACGCGACACAAACCAACACAAACAGCAAACCATTCTGCATCACCTCTGATTTCCTTAACAGAAATAAGCATTTGCTGTCTCAAGCACAGGGGCTGCAGTCTCTTGGTTAGAGAGTCTCACCATGGGACTCTGTGTGGACTTGGTAGCAAAGCTGAAAATTTCTACATCCAAGTATATGGGAACAACTGCTGCAAGAAACAGCATCAATGCTAAAATTACTAATAAGGTGGTCAAAATGCACCAATAAAAAAAACCCTTGCTGACACACTGCAAGTCCAACGTTCGTGCCTAGTATGTCTATGGGGGCTCCTGTCATTCCAAACCAGGTCATTGCATTCCAGGGGTGTTGCCTGAGTAACAGGAGCGGCATTGCTCAATCAATGCCAGCATGGGCATGCCCATCCCTATGGCAACCCTCGGAAAGCAGGAAGGTTTGGCAGACAGGAATGCTAAGTAGGAGTTGAATGGATAGGCTGAGGCTACTATGGCATCTACACGCAACCAGGCTTTTGAAAACTTCAGGGGAAGGGATTTCACTTTCCATAAGCCAAAAAGCACTATCTCCACTAACTGTAAAACATGTAAAGAAAAGATAAGAGAGTATGGGATTTATGAACATTAAAAAAAGTCTAAGCAATACAAAAAAACCAACAGAAAATACGAGTATATTCATCTAGCAATAACAGTATTTGGTCCATCAAATATGATCTGATCATTGGTTAATGATCCTAATTTCATGACACAGATTATCACCAAGTCACCATTGCTACAGCTTTTTCTAGCTCTGCCACTGCCTTAGCTTACAGCAGCCTAAAAACAGCCCGTTTTGCAGATCTCCATTACCTTGGTGTGAACTCATCTGGCAGTTGCTGGAGCTTCATCTAAAATTCTAAATTTAGCATGGGCCTGCAGCGAAAGGCTGGAGAATATTTAATCAGACCATTGTGTGATTAAAAACTCTGCTACACTCATCCAAAAGAGGGGTGGGGCACAGAGAGGAAAAGTTTGAATGGATGGACATGTCAGATAAATCAGGGTGGCAATGAACACGACAGGGAAAGAGATTCTCAGGGTGACATGGGAAGACAGATGACAACCTGATGGCATGACTAAGATAACTAATAACCGGCTCTTCCTCATTTCAACGACGAGTGTGTCTGCCTGCCACAGTACAGTTAAACTACCTTTCAAGATAACTTCTAAAGCAAGTTAGAATGAAATACATGATCTTTTTTGGAGCATCAAAACAGACTATAAACACGTCCCTTATCAGAATAAAGCTCTGCGTAACTAAACCGATTTCCTGAGCCAAAAACTGCAACTTGTTTTAGACCCCAACACAAAATTTAAGACGCTCTGCAAGCATGTGATATCAAATAAAACAAATACACAAAACTGATATATGAGTGAACATTAAAAAAGACAAAAATAAAACAAGCAGGGTCCAAGCAGACAGAACTTGAACTAACTTGCATGAAAAACAAATATGATTGCTTTTTCCTGGGAGACTACAGGAAACACTGGTCTGTTACACAGGATAAGAAAGGATGGCAAACAACCCATCAATTATTTTCCAAGGTGGAGGTGATCTAAAAGAGGGGAAGTCTGAAAATTGCTTCAAAAAATAAAATAAATTCAACACCTTTTCTGGGGTGGTTCAGTTAAGATGGACTTATCCATTTCTAAAAACAATCTGTTAACAAAACATATACAGCCTGATGGCACTTTGTCATTGAGAGCCTGTGCGTGCCCTCTCTTTATTCAAGTTAAACACAGAATATTAAAGCTATATTCCTGAAGAACTACATGCAAAAAAAATTATATTTTCGAGACTTTCTAGCGTTGGGGAATATGAGTGCTAAATGGTATGCTTTCCTGGAGCATAAAATGACAAGTTAATATCAGAAGGGGTTGCAGAAGGGTACTGATTAAAACAAAGTAAACAACTGACGCCCCCTCCACTCAGATATCAGGAGCCGGGCTTGGCTGACTTGTTTTTGTTTCTGTTTAACCTCCAAAAGACTTGGCTTGCACTCACATTCCTCAGCAAACTAGAAAGTGATCACAGCAAACAATGTATTGGGGGTGTTCGAGAATGGTAGATGTCAGCAAACGCGCTGCGTATCAGCTACCGCTGTATCCGAGGAAGAGAGAAGTACCCACGGTAAACCACTAGCTCAATGAAATGACTGGTACCCTACATCTAGAGGGAATTAGATTCATTATTAAGGATAGACTTCAACGTTTTCAAGAAAACACGAGGATCCCTAATTGCTTACCTAGCAGACAAAGATAACAAAATCACCAGCAATCGGATGCAGAGCTCGAAATGGACTTTTTTACCTCAGTGTCTCGCAACTGTCCCAAATTCTACTTTTAACTGTCCAAGACTTAACAACCGTTGTCCCAAATTGATGTTCTGTTTTCACTCAACATAACAAATGCAGTTTGATAACTCTGGTCCGCCGTGAAAGTTCTGCTAGTTATTCCCTGCACTTATACCTGAATAGAAATTTGAAATCACCTTAGGTGTATGGCCACAAACAGTTTTCATTATTCTTTTAGTCATTGGTTGAGTTTAATTATTTCTAACCGTTTCATCAATACATGCATCACTGCAAACTGCAGTGCAAATGCAAATCTGTTTCTGATTGGTATACGGCGATGGATATTTACATACACACACTGTACCAATCATACACAGTTGGCTGGATTACTGAAATAACATGGAAAAGGTGGGACACTTGGGTTCAAATTACAGGGGAGTTAAGGGGAGCTTGGCTCCCCTGAAAAGGACATGAGCTCCTCTGAAAGCTTGCTTTGAGAAATTCAGGGGAAGCTCTGAAAAATCATCCATTTTTGTGTCACATAGATATTTATTTTTCTGTACATTAAGGTTCCTGAAATGAGTAATAATGGTAAAAATATGCTAATATTGTGTTTCTCTGATCATTACATTACAATTTCCGAACATTTGTCTCCACTACAATAAACATAATGCTTTGTCTATTCTTGCTGTGGCCATCCATGTGTGGTGGTGCACTCGAATCACTAGGTTTATGTCGCCACTTGAACTTCTCTTTATTGAGTTGGCTAGCTAACAAGTTGCCCTGTGGTCACTTCTGATTTAAGGTAAGAATCAGTGACTTATCTAGAGTTACAATGGCCATGTGTGTACTACTCACAGAGGATTGGGGAATGGTTGCAATCACAGCATTGTAAGATGGTGACAGATGTACTCTTAGGCACCAGCTAATAGTCACGTCAATTTGCATATGAAACCGATTGCTGGTTTGGTCGTTATGCAATTGTGCTGTTTATAAAGTTGGGGGATACCTGCAGTCAGTTGAGACTGAAGAAGTAACTTAAATGAGTGATGAAACGTTTCTCCCAATAAAAGTTGTGTCCAGATGAACTGATTAAACTTTCTGGGATTTACCTTAGCTGGATTATTGAGCCTGCATCAAGACATTTTGACTCATTTCGGTGAAGATGACCTTAAACTTGTACGTGAGTACGAGTGAACGGCGCATAAGATAGCACACTACAGGAACCACCTGATATTCAGCCTCAGGTGCCGACAGAGCGGGATTACACCTAAGAGCCTGCAAATGAAATCTTCGGTCAAGGGCCACCGAGCTAGCAATATCGGCACAGAGCCAACTGTTGAGACCTACGTCGCATCTAGATGAGACCACATTCCAACACGTGATCGAGTTCATGGAGAAGGCCCGTCTAGCACAATATGGAAAGTCAAAAGCCAGACTGCAAAAGAAGTTCGACCTACTTGCTGCAAGCCAGAGACATCGGCAGGCAACAGATGGCACCCTCCATGGCAGACAGAGACAGACACTGGACACACATCGGTGATGTGGACAAGTAGGTGAAGAATCTGTCCGAAAGACATCCTCGCTAAGGGGCGGAATTGTGCTGACACACAAAGGCAAATTCCGCAAGTGGAACTGATCACAGCCACGGAACTGGCAATCCGTAACAACAATATCATGGACCCGGAAGCGGAGCAACTGCTGACAAAAGTTTCAGCCTGCCTCAGCAATGCGAAGGTGCCGCTGCCTAACATCAGCAGAGATGAGAGGAATGCACTCACGACTCCCAGTAAGGACAATAACATCATCATCCTCCCGGCGATCAAAGGCAGATGCACCGTTTTATTAAACCAGACATACTATCCATGAGAGTTATGATGTTACTTAGCGACATAAATACATATGAGCCCCTGAAATGAGATCCAGGCAGTGGTTACAAGAAAAAGGTGACAGATTGTCTGAAGCTGTTCGAACAGGACAATGATATTGACAGAATTTTGTACCACATATTATACCCAGGGGAAGCTACACCTAGTCTGTATGGTTTACCTAAGATAAATAAACAGGATGTATCATTACGGCCTATTGTTAGTGTGATTAACTCAGTGACCTATGACATCTCTAAGTTTCTGGCATCTAATCTTAACCCGTTGGCAGGCAGTAATGAAAATCATATTTAGAACACTATGGATTTTGTCAATAAGGTGAGGGACATCATTATGGAGGGAGATTAAACAATGGTCTCTTATGATGTTGCATCTCTCTTCACTGTTGATGAAGCAGTGGAAGGTGGTCCATATAAAATAACAGGACGACCCCACCCTTAGCAACAGGACCACCCTTAACACTGACCAAGTGTGTCTACTCCTGAAGCCATGTCTTCAGTCCAAGTACTTCATATATAAGGGACAGTACTATAGGCAGAAGCATGGGTGTACTATGAGTTCCCCAGTTTCACCTTTAGTGGCCAACTTGTGTATGGAGGAAGTGGAAACGAGGGCTCTGATGTCCTATCCAGGGACACCACCTAGCCATTGGTTCAGATTTGTGGATGACACCTGGGTTAAAATTAAATCTCAGGGCGTACCACATTTCACCGACCACATTAACTCGGTGGACGACCACATCAAGTTCACCGGGGAGGATGTGAAATATGACAGATCAGCCTTCTTAGACTGTGAAATTGCAATTGGTGATGGGGGACATTTGATTGTTGATGTTAACTAGCACATACTGATCAGTATTTGAGGTTTGAGTCACATCATCCACTGGATCATAAACTAGAGTCATCAGGATGCAGTACCACTGAGCTGACAACGCCCCCACCGACACAACGACCGCGAAAGGGGGGAAATCCCACATTAAACAGGCCCTGGTTAAGTGTGGTTATCCTAACTGGGAGTTTGTCAAAGCCAGAAAGACGCCCAAACACTGCACCATCTGACTGAAGAGATGAGAAGGACAACAGCTGCCTTTCCATATGTGGCGGTAGTGTCAGAACAGTTGAGATGCGTATTTTCCAAACACAATATATCAGTTGCTTTAAAACCCCAAAACATGCTGCGCCAGAAATTGCTCCACCCCAAGCATCAAGTCCCCTGGCACAAAGAAAGCAATATAGTGTACACCGTTAAGTGCCGGGAGGATTGCCGTGACTTGTACATCGGGGAGACCAAACAGACACTGGCTAAAATAATTGGCACCACACAGGAGAGCTAACACCAGGACTCCACCGTCTACACCCATCTACAGGCCAGTGGCCACTCTTTCAAGGATGAGGATGTGCACTTCCTTGATAGGGAGGATCATTGCTTTGAACAGGGAGTCAAAGAAGCCATTTATGTGAAGAGGGAATGATCATCCCTGAACCGAGGGGGGGGCCTAAGAGTACATCTGTTGCCATCTTACAATGCTGTGATTGCAAATATTCCCCAATCCTCTGTAAATAGTTACAACTCTAGTTAATAGCCACATCAATTTGCATATGAAACCAATCGTTGGTTCGGTCGTTATTCAACTGTGCTTTTTATAAGGGTGGGGATACGATACCTGCAATAAGTTGAGACCGAAGAAGTCACTTAGATGAGTGACGAAAGGTTTCTCCCAATAAACATTGCGTCCAGATGAACTGATTCAATGCTCTGCGTACTAGATTGTTTTGACTACAGGATCATGGATACAAATTGATTTATTTTAATGTGCAATGAAAAAAAACCCCACAAGGTTGCTGCGTCACATTGCCTCTAGTACAATGAGGTATTTATTTTAATAATTTTTAAACAGATTGTTCTCCTATTGGAGGGCCGCGTAGCCACATGTAGATAAAAGAAGAAGAAGAAAAAAAATAAACCATCCACATAAAAATAGAGATCAGCTGTGCAGGCGCCCGCGCAGGTGTGCATGGCTTCAGTGGCCAGTATAATGAACACGTTCTGCTGCAGCAGATGTGTCACGCCGTGTCCGTGCCTGGTGCATTTAGGTCGTAAATCAAGGGTTTGTTTATTAAAAGAATTCATCCACACCGTGCCACTTCCGCCAGCGCACCACCAGAAAAAAATAATGCCCCCCAAGAATTTCCTGTTGCTGAAATTTGATGGCTGAAATGACTACAGAGTCAGACACTTCCTTTTTGAAATGGGTATACTCCCATTACTTGTAATTTATCAAAGAAAAGGACAAGAACAACTTATCAGACTTTGACCCTTTGTCTGCCTGTCTATCCCCGTGTCCAAGGCCATTTTTTTATTTAACAAGGTCTAGGCTATTTAATTTTTCTATATCATCACACTATTGTTAATACAAGCAGTTAATATAAGCGATTTCAGGTCTATGGCTTCATTAAGCTATACAATATAGCACACCACTGGGATTGTAATGAACTGCAATAAACTTGAGTTTCTGTGTTTTGATTATCTGCTATTAAACATTACCCTCTTCCATTTTATAACGCCTAGTCGTATTTCTGTGGTTATTTTGGTGAAAGTAATGCAAAAGTAGTGTAACCAGTAACGCATTACTCTACAGACAGTAATATTGTTAAGTAACTTTTTACTTCTAAATTAAAGTAACTATTAATATGTAATAAATTACATTCTGAAAGTAACTTCCCCAACACCGACTGTATGTAGTAACAGTAGAACGTTTTTCGCAGTAACCCTGCAACTGACCATGCACGTCCATGTATGCGCATGCTTGTAACATGTAGTAAGTAGTGCACTGGGAAAAAAGAAAAATAGGGCTCCCTGAAAGACACTGCAATTCAAACCCTGTGGGAAAACCTACAGTTTTGAGCTCCCCTCTGCGTTTACATCTGTTGAACAGGCAGTTTTTAAATTACAGCAACTTTAATCAAACCGTACTTCTCTTGCCGAGAAAATGCATTCAAAGCAATAAACGCTATCCACTGCTATCCATCAGGATCACCAGTCAGCACAGGCTGTCAGTGTCACATGAGAACCGTGGCGTTGTCTCGAATGGCCAAAACCATATGGTGAAAGTGGAATCGTTACACTATATCAGCAAGATTCGAACATGTTCGGGTTAGAGAATACATAATTTTATCTAAAGATATTTTATCTCAAGTTATTGTACAGCAACTACAGTGCTTTTCACCTTCATGGCTTTCTTGCTTTGGCGCCGGTGTTGTTCAGCCACCTCAGCATTTTGATGACTGCGGGGTTTTCGCACCTTCACGTGGGTCACTCTTGAGTTTGTGTGTTTAAGTGCTTGTGTGACATAGCATACAGCTCGTGCCGGTGCCACCCAAGGTTATTAAAGTTAATGAAAACTAAACTAAAAACTAAAACTAGGTGTGAAAAAACATTTCAGTTAACTGAAAAAAAAATAGACTTCAGAAAAAATGAAAACCAACTGAAACGATATTGTCCATCCATCCATCCATTCATTATCCAAACCGCTTATCCTGCTCTCAGTGTCGCAGGGATGCTGGAGCCTATCCCAGCAGTCATTGGGCGGCAGGCAGGGAGACTCCCTGGACAGGCCGCCAGGCCATCACACAGCCCCCCCCCCCCACACACACACACACACACACGCACATTCACACCTAGGGGCAATTTAGTATGGCTGATTCACCTGACTTACATGTCTTTGTACTGTGGGAGGAAACCGGAGCACCCGGAGGAAACCCAGGCAGAGAACATGCAAACTCCACATAGAGGACGACCTGGGACACCCCCCCCAAGGTTGGACTACCCCGTGGCTCGAACCCAGAACCTTCTTGCTGTGAGGCGACCGTGCTAACCACTGCGCCGATGTACACCGTACAAAACTAACTAAAACAAAATATACAGAAAATGTCTTTAGTTTTAATCTTTGACAATTTGGCCAAATTTGTCAACACAATAAGCATGAGGAGGCATTGGTACATATGTTTGAGACTGGGGTGTCTACATGACTGCATCAATTGCTTTCACAAAGTGTTGCGTTTGTACTGTAATACCTATTCTGAACTTCTTAAATCTTGCCCCTGACAAATACCTCCCATATTATAATAAAAGATACTAAAACTAATGCTGAGCCTAATAAAAACTCAAAAATGTTAAACACTAAAAACTAAAATACGATGCGCAAACCCACGCTGGAAACTAAATTGAATTGAAATCAAAAATTAAAAATGAAATAACAATAAAAACTAATGAAAAACACAAAACGGTGCTAAATAAATGGTGCCACCTCAGTCTTTTAATTTGAACGCCTAACAATAAAAATTGTGTATGTGTGTGTGTGCGTGTGTATATATATATAGATAGATAGATAGATAGATAGATAGATAGATAGATAGATAGATAGATAGATAGATAGATAAATAGATATTCAATGACACAAATGTAATAACTTCATTTATAATGGTAAGTTTCTCTAATGTCCCAGAATTGTCCCAGACACTGTATCTTTGTGTCCCAGGTGCTATTTTTATTGTCCCAGGGATGACGGGACAGCCTTCACTTCAAGCACTGAGTCAGAGGGCCGATGGTGAGGATGGGGGGTGGTGTAGATAGGACAGGAAGGTGGGTTTATGAGGGGCGGTGTGAGGAACAGGTAAAGGGAGTACTGGGAAGATTGGTTCTTCTTTTGCTTATTTCTTGACTTCATTTTATTTATAGTATTTAAGTTTAATACGTTCCCTCGTCATCTTGTATTTTCTTTACAAATTTGAAAAATAGAAGCGTGTAATATATTGCAGATGTGATGTGGAATTCAAATCTTAAATAGACATATTTAAAACCTTTCTATCCAGGTCTGTTTGTCTTGCTTGCTTTGATTTGTTGAGCAATAGATTTGAGGATTCAAGCAAAACTGCACATAGCACCTTTAAGACAAAAGGTTAATCACTAATCTCTGCATCCTGAGAACATATGTAGTTGCTCATTTTAATGATTATTGTTGAACAGGAAGGAGTTCCCTGGGGAAAAATGAAATGACCCATAGCATTTTATGTCTCCACCGTAGCAGCCAAATGTAGGTCTGAATACGCAAGTTGTTGTGGCTAAAAAGCAGACATAACAGACCCAACTTGTACAAGGCCTTTATCAACAGATACTGCAACAATAGCTAAAACTAAGGCTTAAGTTATGATTTTTTATTTTATTTTATTTTTTTGTTCAGCAGTGGAGAAGGTACTGAACAAAGCAGTAGTGGCAATTTAATTCTGAATGGATCTCTGGGTCTTTTAGAGACAACAGCATCATTGGTCAAACAGCTGTGAAGTTAACATTGTCGCCATAGGTATCAATAAGTTAAAAACGTTGATGTTCATAACCATAGCTTTAACAGCAGGGAAAAAGTATGCATCAATGTTCCGAGTGTAGTGTTGAGAATGTGTTAAAAATGCATTAAAACATAAAAGGCAGAAAAAGTTAAAACTACCCACTTTTTCACATTGGCTTCTCCGTTGGGAATCCTCCTCAGCTTCCTCTTCTTTAGTATCTTTACAGCCCTGCGACAGAGTGTCTCTGAGTCCAGCATCTCCTTCACTTTGCCATATGATCCTTCCCCCAGCAGGTCCCCCATCAAGTACTTTCCAATCAGCTTTGCTCTCTTTCTCCTTGGCTGGTAGATCACCTCAGTAGAGTCAATGCGGTGGATGAAAGCATCCATCCCCATCAGTTCATTTTCGGCTAGATAGGTGATATGCTCAGGATCCCCAGCACTCATGGTTGGCAGTCCAACAGCCTCAATTTAAGCCTACTGAACCAAAGTGTGTAATGGACACTTCACAGCGACCACCTTATTCAAACTTTCTCAGTGCACAAAATATGAGGCAAGTCTTTTCTTACAAGACGTACCTATGGTTAGTTTGGTACTTGCTCCACAAATAACTGTGATTGTTGCACAGCCTTGTAATCCACTGGCAACCTTTCTGCTCTGAGCTGTATGGTCTTTTCCCACACACTGGCATGCAGGTGAATTACAAAATACTGGGCATAAAGGGAGTTATTACCACACCTGAGAGTTAACAGAGGATGTGGGGCTCAATCCCAATCTGTAAACATTAGGGTCGGGTTCACTAAATGGGAGCTGAAGCAGTTCTGCAGATGTGTAGTCAGCTAAGAACCTGTTGGGTCCAATGCTGATTCAGTGCATCAGGAAGAGTTCAGGTCATTTTGGACATTTTACATTTTGTGATAAGTGCAGTTGAGGAAACATAAAAGGGGGAAATTCTAAAATGCTACTTTCCTTTGCTTATCTCTGATTCACTTCCATTTGAATCTAATTCCAAATAACCTCGGGCAGAGGCAACGAGTCCTGCTTTACAGCTATGCAACACATTTCTGTCACAGGTCCGTGCTGCAATGCATAGTTTACTTCAGGACACATTGGTGTCAAGAACTTGAGTTAAGCTAAACACGGGTCTATAAGCAAGCGCATGTACCAATTATGATCCAATCTTTGGTATCACCTTGGCTCCCAGATGTTGACTGAGCCATTTAATGAGTCCAACAGTCCTCAACCGTCCTCTATGCGACCAAGATCCTTCTCCTTGCTGTCTGAGGAGCAGAATTACGTCGGCATTAATGAGAATCCGATCATTTTATTTCTTTTAATGTAGGCTAGCACTGAATGGTTATAAAATATTTCAAGAATAACGAACTGTTGCCAAGTTGTAAGATATCCCTCCTACACAGGTTAACTTCCAAGCATGGATTGGACTGAACGCATACTAACCAGTTGACGTTTAGCAAGCCTTCTAATCTTAAATACACTCAGCGACATTGGACGCCTTTTCTGAATTATTGCCCTAAAACAGGCACTGCAGCAGGAGAGCCAGGGTTATTCCACTAAAACCGGCGGCTATCCGAAAGCTAGCTAGCTAAAGGTCCGGGTCTTCCTGAATGAATTAAGCAAAACAGCGTCCTTAACTCTTATTTTATGGCCCCGCTGGATTACATATCCTTGCTATATATGTTGCAATGAATAATAATTTAAAGAAAAAGAAGTCAAAAATCTGACAACTAGTTAATGCTACATCGAGACTTGACTGTAGACACTAGCGTCTGAAACGTCGTCAGACAAGTATAACAGTGGTGCGTTAGCTTGCCAACTTTGGCAGACGTTAAGGGTAAGCTAGCTGGCTAACTTCGCCTCACTTACCGGCGGTGCAGCAGCAAGCTAGCCGGTGAGCAGTAAAACGCTCTACTTTTAACACGGCGCACTGGTTTCATTATCAGGGTAAGCACACTCAGCCCCGACATGCAAAAAAAAATAAACACGTGTGCGCATGAGAAATTGGAAAAAAAATACAGCTCACTAGGCTAAGACAAGTGACGTTAGCTTGCAAGCCGCACAGTTCCAGCGTAGCTTTGACTTGACTGCTAGCTAGCTAGCTAGCTAGCTCGCGAGTTAAGGTAACCAGCGGTACACCTCACCTAAATCCACGTGGATCCTTTTCTTGTCGGATTTTTTCTCCCCTCGTCGTTTATCTTTGTTTTCCGCTTAGCAAGTGTTTCACTTAGACCAAAGTGTCCCGTTTTCCGACTTCATGCTACTCTTCACACTCGGATTGTCGCCATCTTGTTTACGTCCCCCGACTCGCAGTGACAGCCCTCTGTGAATCTCACCTTAATGCGTCAAATCAAAGTATATCTTTACACTCGTCGAAAAGATTAAAGTATTAGCAACGTAAAACAATGGGGGGTAAACAAATGAAAGCGTTAACAGAAGAGCCATTAAGATAAAACTTAATTTAAAAAAAATAAAAAAAAAGTAAATCAGATTCTGGTAAAACTAAATACCCCCCTTTTTTTAAACAGAGGCCACTGTGATGTATTCAGGATTAGGATGGACCCCAATATTTTGGCTGTCACGTCAGGAAAAGGTGGAAGAATGTAGTTCCCTGGTTGGTTTATTGACTCTGTTGCCGCCAACTCCCTTTTGGGAACGTTAGTCAACATGCTTACAGCAGCTCCCAATTAGCACAATGCCATCATCCAGTTCCTCGTAATGACCAAAGTTCCCAGTGACTGATGATGCCTTGGCTAAGACCAGAGGGACTCTTGCTTAGGTGGGCCTTCTGAGTTATATTTAACCGGTGTAAACCCCTGGGGAATGGCAAACTCAAGGTCCAATTTCACTGATCTGTTACCTTCCTCACGGTTGGCTGCTTGCAGCCGGTGAACTCACTGAGGGTTGGTGCGATAGCAAGCAGGGGCATTTGGTTGAACTCTCACCACCCTAAAACCCTGCAGTACTAGAGGGACTTTATTATCAGTATGCATTGAAATCTATTCACTCTTGTGTAGCTTTGATAGTAAGTAGCGAGTCCATCTTGGCTATTGGATTACTCCTACTAAACAAAAAAATTAAGAAATCAAAGCTGAGAAAGATTGTTGTAATACATGAACAGCAACAACAGTTTTCAGTCAGTGGCCACTTTTATTGTTTACAATGTAGCATATAGTAAAGAGATGCAAACTTTGCCTAATACCACGGGAACTAACCAAATAATCACTCAAGTGAGAACAATAAAAAAGTGAGATAACGCAAATATGGATCAATGGAGGAATGATGGTTAAGAACCCAAATTAAAGTTTGAAAAGAGAACACAGACACAGATGAAAGGGGACAACGATTCAATCAACAAATTATATGTCTGTTTGAAGTTATTACACTGTTCAATTAAAATGTAACAAATTAGCCATCAATAATCTCCGGACCAAATAGCTGTAGTAATGTAAAATTATTCCACTAAAACTAGACAGAATTTTAACTAATTCAGAATCAGCATAACTGAGGAGCAACTGAACTGGGTAAAGCCTCCACATCAGCTTAAACCCACCGCAGGCTTTTTTCCCTCCCAACCAGGCAAAATTGTGCGAACTCTAGCCACTGTTTTATGCCCGAATTTGTGTCACGAGAGGAAAATGTGCAAATATGTGTCTCCCCATCAGTAGTATGGTCTTCGTGGATTATTCTGTTGTGGAGGGAAAAAGAAAAACAAGAGATAAGCCTTGTATGTTCCAAATTTAAAACATCTTGCAAAATAGGCAAGTTTTGTTAAACTACAGTTCAATAGGTACAACCCATTGTAACGATACACAATAGAATCTTAAATCTATATGGCTCAAACAATGAAAAATAATTTGCAGAAACTATCTTGAGTCCATAACATCTTCAACTAGTTTATTCCAAGTTTATTAACTTGCAAAATTTTGATGCAGCAACTACATATATTCTATACTGATGTTACCAATGGATTGGGCCTGAAGCGGTACGCGAGCATCATCCTCTTCCTGAACGCATCATACTCATCATCATTTCCTGTGAGCTCTGCTGGTCGGTCAACTCCAAACCCTGCCCCATTCATTGCTGTAGTTCCCCTATAACATTTGGGTTACAAAGAAACTCAGTCATTTGCTTTAAGTCTTGTTTGGTTATTCAATAGAGCACAAAAATATGTAGTTTATTTGCTAAGTCAGGACTGCCTCCTTTACACCTGACATTAACAAGTATTTTGGACATTCTGATTTTATCAGGATAACACTTTACTTTTTAAGCGTCCATGTGTAAATGTGCAAAGGACATAAATATAGACTGATGGTGATGCAATTCAGGGGTTTTCAATTCCGAGAACGCAATTACACTACCGTTCAAAAGTTTGGGATCACCCAAACAATTTTGTGTTTTCCATGAAAAGTCACACTTATTCACCACCATATGTTGTGAAATGAATAGAAAATAGAGTCAAGACATTGACAAGGTTAGAAATAATGATTTGTATTTGAAATAAGATTTTTTTTACATCAAACTTTGCTTTCGTCAAAGAATCCTCCATTTGCAGCAATTACAGCATTGCAGACCTTTGGCATTCTAGCTGTTAATTTGTTGAGGTAATCTGGAGAAATTGCACCCCACGCTTCCAGAAGCAGCTCCCACAAGTTGGATTGGTTGGATGGGCACTTCTTTGAGCAGATTGAGTTTCTGGAGCATCACATTTGTGGGGTCAATTAAACGCTCAAAATGGCCAGAAAAAGAGAACTTTCATCTGAAACTCGACAGTCTATTCTTGTTCTTAGAAATGAAGGCTATTCCATGCGAGAAATTGCTAAGAAATTGAAGATTTCCTACACCGGTGTGTACTACTCCCTTCAGAGGACAGCACAAACAGGCTCTAACCAGAGTAGAAAAAGAAGTGGGAGGCCGCGTTGCACAACTGAGCAAGAAGATAAGTACATTAGAGTCTCTAGTTTGAGAAACAGACGCCTCACAGGTCCCCAACTGGCATCTTCATTAAATAGTACCTGTTAGAGCCTGTTTGTGCTGTCCTCTGAAGGGAGTAGTACACACCGGTGTAGGAAATCTTCAATTTCTTAGCAATTTCTCACATGGAATAGCCTTCATTTCTAAGAACAAGAATAGACTGTCGAGTTTCAGATGAAAGTTCTCTTTTTCTGGCCATTTTGAGCGTTTAATTGACCCCACAAATGTGATGCTCCAGAAACTCAATCTGCTCAAAGAAGTGCCCATCCAACCAATCCAACTTGTGGGAGCTGCTTCTGGAAGCGTGGGGTGCAATTTCTCCAGATTACCTCAACAAATTAACAGCTAGAATGCCAAAGGTCTGCAATGCTGTAATTGCTGCAAATGGAGGATTCTTTGACGAAAGCAAAGTTTGATGTAAAAAAATCTTATTTCAAATACAAATCATTATTTCTAACCTTGTCAATGTCTTGACTCTATTTTCTATTCATTTCACAACATATGGTGGTGAATAAGTGTGACTTTTCATGAAAAACACGAAATTGTTTGGGTGATCCCAAACTTTTGAACGGTAGTGTATGTTCATAATTAACTAGCTGGCAGAATAGAAAACTAGCAGTATGGGGGGGCTGAGGATCAGGTTGAGAGCAACTGATCTAATTGATAAAAGCAAATTCATGACATGATAAGAAATTTATTTTGACATATACACCATGGTATTTTCCCGGGTTTCAAATCCTAGGACCATCACACACAATAAATCCCTGCATTTTAGTTACATCAGACCCCACCCTCCACTCCATAAGGTCTCCTCATTAATTTGAGCTTGAAATACTTGTGGGTGGACTAGATTTTTCCAATGTGTTTCTATTCTTTGTATATTGTTTATATGTAGAAAACATGCATTTGCTTTTTGCCATTGTCCTTTCATCAACTGCTCCCCAACTAAGCTATGGTGCAGCCAAATAGGGAGGAATATTTGGCTGGCAGAATGCAAAGCAGTCATCTTTGCATACACATATCTGGAATGTGAATACACATTTTCACTGGTTGTGTGTTTAAATTGAATAGTGGGATGATGTGAGAAAATACCAAGAAAAAAATTGCACCAGTGCCAGAAAAGATTGCTGTGCCACACCCAGAACTTAGTAGGATTATGAGCCACAGACCCTTGCAAACAAAAAACTAAAGATTTTAGTTTAGTGTGAAAGGGGTGAGCTATATTATGAAAGCTAGGTAGTTTAATAGATGCTAAAAGTGGTCTCAGTTGCTATGCACTGCACTTTATGGCCTCCTATACTCAGTTATTCTATGAATTATTAATAATGCAGGACAACGGTGAACAGCTGAGGTTGGTAGTTTGCCTTAAGGCCCACTTTACTGCTCTAATACAGTAAAACACACGTTTACCTTGGTCTAAGGTTCCTTTATGTAAAGGTTTTGGTACAAAAACGCATACTTGCTATGTTTTTGACATATCGGTCATGGAGCACAACCGCTCCTTTACAATACGATGCTCAGGGGGGGGGTGTACTTTTACTATGAAGGGGTGTGTGTGTGTAGCGGGAGGGACACAAGTCGGGAGGATGGGCGGAGCACTTGCTCGTTTGTGCATGTTATCCATGTGCTATAATTTCTATGCTCATACCTACAGATATCTAATTACACACAAATCACTTGAAAACCAGACTGTCCAGAACACACAACTGACACATTATTTGAAAACTTTCAGAGGTAGCACTTTACTAAACCAACCACTCGGTAGGCCCCTTAGCATGACTGGGGCAAGACTGACTGTTGCCTGTGGTATGCTGATTGTCAAAGACACATTTTAAGTCTCTAAAGGTACATTCAGTTTTATCTGTGTTTCAAGATCCCTAGAGCCTTTAAGAATGTGCGTTTAACAAACAAGATTAACAGTTTTGAAGTTATGGCAAGAGAATGTTGTCTGGCTGACAATGTAATTGTGCCAACTTTATCCCCTACCCTTGGTAGGGGATAAAGATGTGTAGTTAACTTGGATCTCCACATTTGTTTTCTTACATTTTGTGTTAGGTTTAATGCACAAGTTAATGACAAGTTCCTGTTAATGAGAAAAGTTACTTAGCAATAACAGATTCTGAACAATGTTAATTAATGTTCGAAAGGATGTCCATGTGTATAGGTCAAGTCCATCAGTATGTTTTTGCAATGCCTACCTGTGAACAGGAGCCTTGATACCTTGTCCTTCATTACCCAGTCCTTCACCTTCCTTCCAACCCATTTTCATCAGCATCCGGAAGCCAAGGTTCTCCACAGTCAACTTGAACTCTTTGTATTCCGAGTAGTCTGGGTCACGGCCCTCCTGCATGCCATGGAAAATTAAAATGAGGCTCTAGATTCAACAACTTAAGAGTTGCACTGCTTGTCCTTCAACCCTTTTTGTTTGAACAAATTAAAGGAGGACTACAGATTCCAATGAAGTGTTTATAAGTTTATATTCTGGATATTTTCATCTGAGCCCTGTGCTTTAAAACCTTATATGGTCTTGCTGTGGAAAAGCCAACATGGCAGGGCTTATTACAGCCATTGCTACATAATGGCAGAAAAGCTGCAGGTAAAAGGCTGTGCATCAAATTACAGTGACTTATGTGGCATGATTAATCTATAATACACTGACTTTCCATGGCACCAGGGAATCCTCGAAAATCTTTGGTTATCACACGTTTCAAAATAACAAAATATTTCAGAAGCTTTTTTTCTTCCGTAGTTAGGGAAACAAACCAATATGAGAGTTCAGCGGTAAAGCCAATACTTCCCCTTTGTGATACAAAGAGCTTGAGTAAGGAGGATAGCCGACCTTGAGTGCCTTGAAGGTCTCCATGAATTTGTCAAGCTCCTCAGGGGGCAGGAAGTCACCAATAAAATGCTTCCCTTTCCCCATCTCTGTCAGAGACTCTGCCCACTCTGTCAAAGTGGAGAAAAGCAGCAGTTACCACACAGACACCTTACCTTGATAATTGCTTATTATCAAACAACAAGCACCACTCTGATGGCCTGCCCTACCGCGTGTCTTCTCCATTTCCATCTTGCGAAGACGATGTTCCCAGGTGCCTGCATCACAGTCCACCTCCTCATCGCTATCGTACTCGTGTTGGTGATCTCTCACGGCCTTCTCCCACATCACTTGCATCTCTGCCATTGCACGCTTGTGCTTCATGATCATGTCATACATCTCTTGCATCTATGAGGGGAAATGATAGAACTCGGCATGTGCATGGGATTGGGATACATATTTCAAAGAAAGGATGAGGGAGACTGATGACCTGTACTCAATGAATACATCACCCAGGGTCATCAAACTCTTAATTCAAGCACTTGAAAAGATGAATCATACCCAAGGATTTGTAGTCTAGTGGGAAAAATTTTAATCTAAAAACAGGCATGTAGTTCCATCCGAGGTAAAGTGAAACTGCACCTGGTCTGTCCTTTCATACCTCTTGCTGTTCTTTGATTTGTTTTTTCTGTTCCTCAGATAGCTCTGTCACTCCTACCAGACCAACAGGTTTCCCTTTCTTATACCCCAGACCCCTGAGCTCCTGGGCTGAAACACATAAAACAAACCACATTCTTTCATGGTTAAGAAAACATTAAATAAGACTTGAGTAAATAAAAAGTATCATTTAGGTCAGCTGTATTAGACATTAAGTAAGTTTCATGTATATGGGGTAAGATCCCTGTCTTATACTCTACGTGAATGAAGGAGCAATACCATTTGAGAGGGATAGTTAGGAGATGAAGAGATCCGATTGTTGCCCGGAGGGAGAGAACAATGTCATTAAATTTGTTTATGCAGTTGCAATGTTTTACCCTTTTGAGGACTGATTCCTCACAAGGTTAGAAAACTGAAAAAATTATAAATTGTGAAAACGTTTTCTCCTTCAAGACAAAAGGGGCAACTATTGAGGGTAAACCTCATTATTACTTATTTAGGATTATGTTAGTTTAAATGTTATAAAGGTTACGTAGGAGAAGCATGTGAAGTTGTAGTTTTATGCAAGTCAACTACAGTTCCTGTAAAAATTTAATAACAGTATTTGTACACATTTGTAAATCCTATTACCAGAAAGAGAGGGCGTGTTGGCCTCTGCAATGTCAGTGGCCTCCTGAGGGATGATGATGGGAGGAATGGGCAGTTCCACTTTGTCCTCTTCTGACCCCCATCGGCTTTTCCTCTTCCGTTTGACAGGAGGGGTCACCACCTCCTGACTATGGGGTAGAGTTGCGGAGTCCACCTGATTGAGTAGGTTGGGGTACTGGGTGGGTAGAAGTGGAGGTACAACTGGCAGTGGAGGTGCAGCTGGTTGCGGGATTCCCTTCCCCGACTCTGCTTCTGAAGTTGGAGGGTTCTGGGAGGCTTTGCCCTGACGATACTCTTCCACTTTATCTTTATAGAAGCGGTATGCTGGACTTTGTTTGTCATACAAAAAACTGAAGGAGGGACATGTGGTATCCAGTGTAATGGGAATTACAAATCAAAACCCAAGACATGAGATCAAGTGCGACAGAAAAAAAAAATCTTTTCACATCCACTGGCAAGCAGTGACTGACCTGAATGCGGGGTTGTTGCGGTTGCGCTCGGCAGCCATGGATTCCACTTCAGGGCCACCCTCTGCCACAAACTTGGCGAGCTTCTCAGCCACCTGCTGGGTTTCCTCGTCCACTGAGGGGGAGACTTTAAGCAGCCTATCAGTACTGGGGCTCAACTCATACTCTACTACTGTACTCAACTGGCCCTCATACACCACCAGTCTACAGCCAGTAGGGAATAAGAAGATAAAGGAAGGAGGAGGAGCGGGGGGACAGGGGTGGTGAATGGGGAACTGCATGGACTGTTTAATACATTAACGGAGAACATTCAGTATAATGGCCGGAGAAGTTCCAAACGTCGATTGACCCTCTGCAGCATTCATCTACATTATAAATACTATGGTGGGGCCGTGTGGGATTCTAAATATGAACACTTAATCCCTCTTAAAATGTTGATATATTTCCTACGCAATCTGGCACAAGAACAGTTTACAGTTATGAGAGCAAGGGAGAGAGAGAGAGAAGCAATCTTACCATTATCTGATGTAATCTGAGGTTTTGGCAAATCCTTTCTGAACTCTGCAACTCTCTTCCTGTAGTACAGGTAATCTCTGCTGTTCTTATCATACAAAAACCTGAAATTAAATGGTGACAAGTTGACAAGAGCTAAACTTGATATTTTAAAATAAAAATAATATTGATTGTGGAGCCAAACGTTCCCCAAACTTACGAAAAAACAGGATTGTCCTTATAATCCTCCTTGGCCTTTTTTTCTAGCTCAGGTCCTCCCTCTGCCACAAACGAAGCCAATTTGTCCAGAATCAGTCTGGTGTCCGGGTCCTCTGGGGAAGAGACTTTAAGCAGGGAGTGAGTACAATTGCTCTATTTGTACTTATGACAACATGAAAGATACCTAGCTACTGTCCCCGTGAAGTACACATCTGTTTTTGTTCAAGGTATACCTGTAAGAACAAGATCTGAAATTACCTTTCATCTCCAGGAAGTTGGAATCATCAGCCTCTTCTTCCTCATCTTCACCATCTGGTGAACAAAACACACTAGGCCTCTGGCTGAGGACAGGATTCTTCTTGGTATGGGAGTAGTTCTTAAACTGACTGAGCATACTACCAATTCCTAGACCAGGCCGCTTGCCAATGAGAATGCTCTTTTTAGTCTGTGAGTTTCCGCCTGGTGATGAAATCTGAGTAGAGGGAACTTTGGTCTCACTGTTTGGACCTAAACAGGGTATAATTTTGACAATATTTTCAAGGTTTAAGTAAAGATATGAACTTAATAACATAATCAACTGAATGCCATTAAATTGTGACTATGATTGTCTACTAGCAACTTGGGCAGGTAACCACCTATTATGTGATTTCTTAGGGCGCTTTCACACCTAGAGTCTGATTGTTTTTTTCCGAATCAGGGACTAATTTGTTACAATGTTGCACTCGCACAATGGTTCGGTTGGTTTTCACATGGCAATATTTAAAAATGGACCAAAATTATCAAACAAACACCGTGCGCAAGCAAACTGTTCCCTCATTAAGGGAATTTCATCACTATCTTCTGAAAAGAAAAACACGGGAACAATACATCAAAAATGGAGCAAACTCACAAGCTCATCATTGCATTTGTTGGGATTCTCTGGCTGTTACACCAGTATTATCAGTATGAGTATCACATTCACTTTGTATGTGAAACTACACTTCTTCTGAAAATAATGTGTTGATGCACTGATGCATTTCGTATGAAGACACGCTACTTCGAGACACTTGAGAAGGCATGCAGGGACATAATCACTCTACAGTTTCTATTACAAAACACATCAGGTAAGTTTGTTTAGGTCCCTTGGGTCAGACTGCATTCTCACTGCAAACAAACTGCTCCAAGGTTTGATTGGAAGCGAGCTGAGACCACCCATTCTTGACAATCTCGGCCTGCTTGTTTTGTCCCGCATCTGAGTGCGGTTGTTGTTTTCACATTTACTCAAACAAACCAATCTTTGAGGGAAAACGTTCCCGGTTTCGAAACAACCGCTCCAAACAAGCCAGGTGTGGAAGCCCCCTTAATCTTGTCAAATTGTGCATCTTAAGGTACTAACCAGTAACAGGGTGAGATTTGTCCTTCTGCATCTTCATAAATTGTTGTAAGAAGCTGCCATCATTCACAAATTTGTTTGAAGAGGGTCCTTGCGGGCTGGAACAACTATAGGGATCAGGATGGACAAGATACACATGCAACTAATTTTTCTTAACAATCCATTGTAATGCATAACCTTAGCTAGCAAAATGGCTTCCGTGGCAGACCAATTTAACTCCAAACAAATTATAATTAACATTTATTTTACCTGCCAGTGAGAGTAACTCTGATACTTTGATTTCCATGTGTCTGTGGCGTACTGAAAGAAACAAGAATCTTTACCTTTCAGACAGGGGCTTGGTAGGGGTTTGTGCGTTCTTTTTTGCCTGCTCTGCCATCTTGGCCTCTATCTCCCTCTTCTTCTGAGCAATAAGCTCCTCTTGACGGAGAATATTCAGACTCATTTTGTTTTTTGGAGGTCTGGCCCTCCAGCCTCCTCGTCCTGCAAAAACAATTATGATGCAATTATGTACGAGTAAAAAAAATGTTTTAAATTGGGGGATATTGGGATGAAGTTGAGACAAATGCAGTCTGTTTCTAAAATCAATGCTGTTGCTTATAATCGCGCTTTTATGACGTCACTTTAGTATGGCACTGTGGTCCGTGAAATCCGGATTTTAAGTCATAGCAAAGCCAGCTACTTAACAAGAGTTCACGCTATGTTTTTGCCCTAGTTTGAATTTGTAAGCTAAGCTACCTATCTTGCTAGCTATCTTACATCTAGCTATCCCAACATTGTTTTGTAGATTGGGGTATGATCTGATGAGTCTACCAAAGGGCTGCCATCCTAGCTAACGCTTAACGACCGGACCGTCGTTCAGCGTTTCCGATCCGTAAATGCAAATTTTACCTGTATCACTAGACTCCATAGTCTTCTCGAGAGAATAATTAATCTACACAGATAATGTGAACGTGTTTAACAGTAAGCTATGCTAAAAAAAAAGAAGAAGTATTGCATTTGGCGAAGGTTTGGTTTGCTATCTCGGAACAGCTAAGGTAAAATAAGTTGACGCTCCTGACACGTTTCCGGTTCTTCTTCTTCTTCCGGTTCTGGTTCTTGTTCGTCCTTGTTCAACTTGTATTGGTGGTTGGCAAACAGCCATTGAGACATTACCGCCACCCACTGATGTGGAGTGTGAACTGAAGCTCGACCCTCTCACGTTTATCAAACAAAGAAATACAATCAAAGCAACAAACAAATCAAATAAATAAAAGGAACCAAACGAAAACAAAAATAAATAACACTAATGTTTCTCAAATTCTATTCATTAGTCTTCCATCCATTTCATCCATGATCCTAAATACTCTAGGAGATTCCAACACTTGTTACGTGAAGTTTTTTTTTTTTTTAGAATATTACTGATATTTTGCCCTCCAATCTCTCCTAGTGCGTTATTTAAAACTTCTCTCTCTGAGTTACACTTCTGGCAATACAATAATACATGGTCTACTGTTTCTTCCTCTCCAATATATTCACACTTTTCATTATTATACTTTCCAATCACAGAGTGAACTGTTTAGACCAGTATGACAACAACAACAACAACTTAGTTTTGTATAGCAAATTTCAAGGAACCCAAGGATGCTTTACACTAGTTAAAAAAAGAAGAAGAAGATTAAAACAAAGATCAAACAACTACAGACCATAGGCCTTAGTAAAAGGGTAGGTTTTCAGTAGTCTTTTAAAATTGTCCAAAGAAGCAGCATTGCGGATCTCTGCTGGAATAGAGTTCCAAAGGGTGGAGCCCATGTCTGCAGACCACAGATTCCGGGATAGAATATAGGGGTTGAGGAGGTCTGATAGGTACTGGGGGGTAAGGGCATGGAGGAATTTATAGGTGAGGAGGGGATGTTATAAGAAATGCGGGATTGGACCGGGAGCCCGTGAAGGTGGACAAGGGCCAATGGGAGTGAGGTGTTGCCAGGGCTTGGTGTGGGTGAGCACCCTGGCAGCTGAATTCTGCACATACTGAAGGGCTTTGTTAGGTACCCCAGACAGGATTCCATTACAATAATCTAGATGGGAGGTGAAAAAAAGGCATGGATGAGGGTATCTGCCACAGAGTCTGAGAGTAATGGTCAGAGAAGTTTTTGAGGCGAAAGAACTCAGATTGGGTGACGGATTTGATGTGTGACTGGAATGAGAGGGTGGAGTCTAGAATGACACCAAGGTTATGGACTTCTGGGGATGGACGGATGGAGCACCCAGCCACGTCGAGGAGAAGATCTCCAACCTTCCGGAGCAGCGCCTTGGAAGCCACAACCATGAGCTCAGTTTTATTGCTATTTAGCTTGCGTAGAGTATGACCATTCCTTAAACTTGTTACAATCCTCTCCTCTTTTGTCCTCCAAACCCTGCAATCCCAACTAATAGTTTATTTTTTAAAAGTTATATTCCTTTACTTTCTTTGTACCACTCGTTCAGCCACATCTTTTTGATTCGTCCCTTAATCACCACTTCAACTTCTGACTTACTAATATTTACATTAACGTGATTACTCCCACTCTTCAATGTGCTTTTTCCTGTTTTATCCGCCTTCTCATTCCCATCAGTTCCAACCAGGGCTGAGACCACACAAAGCTAATAGACAAACACATTTGTTGAATTCTGAATAATGACTGTAGTATTTCAAACAATAAATCCTCTCTACAGTATCACATTCTTAAACTCATTAACGAATCTGATGCAGTTGCCACTTTCTCTGGCCTGGCATCCTCTACCCATTGCAAAGCAATAACCAAGGCCATCATTTTACATGCAGAAACAAATATATCATCATCAAGTCTCTTCCCATACTCAAAATCAAGCTCAGGGATTACTATTGCTGCTGCTGTCCCCCCCCCCCCCCACCCCTTTTCTCTCCAATTGTACCAGGCCAATTACCCTGCTCTCCGAGCCGTTCCGGTCACTGCTCCACCCCCTCTGCCAATCCGGGGAGGTCTGCACACTACCACATGCCTCCTCCGATACATGTGGAGTCGCCGGCCGCTTCTTTTCACCTGACAGTGAGGAGTTTCGCCAGGGGGACGTAGCGCGTGGGAGGATCACGCTATCCCCCCCAAGTTCCCCCTCTCCCCTGAACAGGCGACCCAACCGACCAGAGGAGGCGCTAGTGCAGTGACCAGGACACATACCCACATGCGGCTCCTCCCCGCAGACACGGCCAATTGTGTCTGTAGGGACGCCCGACCAAGCCGGAGGTAACATGGGGATTCGAACGGGCGACCCCCCTGTTGGTAGGCAACAGAATAGACCGCCACGCCACCCAGACGCCCGCTGCTGCTGTTTTACCTGTTTTAGGGTCTTGAGAACCATCTGTATAAATCTGTAGATAACCATAGTAATTCCTTCTGATGTATGAATTAAAGATCTTATGATTTACCCCTACATTCATCTTTTATCAATTCACAGAGACTAAGATCTGTCTCTGGCTGTGGCATAGCTTGCAGAACAACAGTTGGAGTGTAACTCCTATCCAGTAATACCAGTATACACATTTCACTAGCCTTCTTTTTAATGAGCCAACCAAAGCTCTTTGTCGGCCTCAAAAGCGCTTATTGTAGGATGGTTATTATTTCCTTGTAACCTGACCCAATATGTCATCATAATAATTTTCTGTTTACTTAACTCCAAAGGCTCTTCCCCTATTTCTACCTGCAGTGCTGGCACAGATGTTGTTTTAGTAAAGGCCCCACTCATATCCGTAATGCTTGTGCTTGTATTACATCCAATTTTCCCGACAAGGTTTTAGACGCCAACCCATTTGCCATACACCCATAATCCAGAACTGCTTATTAAACCTATATATAGCTTTCAAAGCAGACCTGTTAGCCCCCCCCCCACTCTGTTCCCACCAAATATCTCACCACATTTAAAACCTTTTTACACTTATTTACAATTTTATCGATATGAAATGTCCAACTGAGCCTAGCATCAAACCACATACCTAAAAATTTGAAGGAGCCTATCCTTTACAGAGCTTTGCTATATAAATACAGTTTGACCTCTGCTCCAATTTCTGCCTTGTAAAGAAAAGTGTTTGTTTTTTCAGCACAAAATTTAAATCACCATTTCAAAGAACAATGCTATTTAAACTGTGTCCTGCAAGTGTTTCACAAAATATTTAACATTATTATCTCTTTTCCACAGTGCCCCGTCATCTACAAAGATCTACCTACACTTCTACTACTACTACTACTACTACTACTACTACTACTACTACTACTTTCGGCTGCTCCCGTTAGGGGGCGCCACAGTGGATCATCCGTTTCCATTTCTTCTTGTCATCTGCATCTTCCTCTGTCACATCAGACACCTGCATGTCCTCCCTCACCACATCCATAAACCTCTTTGGCCTTCCTCTTCTCCTCTTCCCTGGCAGCTCCATATTCAGCATCCTTCTCCCAGTATACCCAGCATCTCTCCTCCACGCATGTCCAAACCATCTCAGTCTTGCTTCTCTTGCTTTGTGTCCAGACTGAGCGGTCCCTCTAATATACTCGTTCCTAATCTTGTCCTTCTTCGTCACTCCCAATGAAAATCTTAGCATCTTCAACTCTGCCACCTCCACCTCCAGCTCCGCCTCCTGTCTTTTCATCAGTGTCACTGTCTCCAAACCATAAAGTATAGCTGGTCTCACAACCATCCTGTAAACCTTCCCTTTAACTCTTGCTGGTACCCTTCTGTCACAAACCACTCCTCTTCGCCACCCACTAAATCCTGCCTGCGCTCTCTTCTTCACGTCTCTTCCGCCCTCCCCGTTACTTTGAACTGTTGACCCCAGTATTTAAATTACACACCTTCGTCACCTCTACTCCTTGGATCCTCACCATTGCGCTGCCCTCCCTCTCGTTCACGCATATATATTCCGTCTTTGCTCCTGCTGACTTTCAGTCCTCTTCTCTCCAGTGCATACTGCGTTGGCTAAGGATCAGAGAAACAAACAAAATAAAGTGGTCATTGAGACAAAAAGAGCACCTGGTTAAAAGACTTTTATTGTTTACACAACAAAGTCTGAGTTGGTCTGCAGGAAAACCGCCCAACTGAGGTGGATTTCCCTAATTTAAACATCCGTATAATGCACACGCCTTTCCTTATGCAACTGAGCTCCTCCCACTTATGTTTATGCTCATATTATGTTCTCACCTTGTGCCTTTTACTCTGTTTTCCCGTTGTTTGCTCGGGATATATTGGTGGGAGAGGCACCCCCCCCCCCCGTCGGTTTCTATATTTGTTGTTCCATTCCCAGGTCTTTCACATTTTTAAAGGCTGCTTTGACATTTTAATGTCCTTGTGGAATTTGCTTCCAGGGCACTTTTGGGGTCATTTTGACCTCTCTATGCTACTTTTAGCACAGCACACAAGGGTGTTTCCTGTTGCATAAGGATGTGCGTGTGGTTTTTATTTTTGTGATACCATACAAAAAAATATACCAGATTAAAAAAAAAAACGGTGTTGACAAAAGTGCTCAACAAATGAGGAGCAGAATATTAAGATAGATGTAGGGAAAAAAACTTTAGCAGTACAAGCCTGCTTTGTGCGTCATGCACTCATCAGCTGCCATGTTGATACACACGCACATATATATATATACATGTACGAGCTGCAGGTGACCAGCAGGAGGCAAAAAAGATGTTACAGCATTGACAAGAAAAAAAAAATCAAACAATGTCCATAACAGTGCACATAAAACACAAATCTTGCCTTATATTAGTGCACACATCATAGCCTTAAGATTATTTCTGAGTCCAGACCATGTTTTACAAGGCAATTGATGATCATTTTTGAAAGACCTGTTTATCAACCTTTAACAATGATGTCCAACTTGTAAGGATCATGCATATGTGGAATGAGCCATGTACTATCTGCATGCCCACCTAGCATCAGTTCATCTTTGGGCTGAGGATAGAGCTCTTTCCCCACAAGACTATTTCTGTAGTCTAGACCATGTTTTTCAAGGCAATCAATTATCATTTTTGAGTGGAAGATCCATACACAGCCACAACAGCCTTGCACCTCCTCCTTATGCTGGTCACAAGAGTCTAGACCTTAACCCAGTTAAACACACTGGGATCAGCTTGAACATGCTGTCCATGTTAAAGTGACCAACACAATCAGGCTTGCTGACCTGCAAAGAATCCTGGTTGAGGAATGGAATGCCATCCATCCCACAGCAATGTGTGACCAGGTTGGTGACCAGCATGAGGAGGAGGTGCCAGGCTGTTGTGGCAGCGTATGGATCTTCCACCCGCTGTTGAGGCTCCTGATGGTGTATTAAATTAATAAAGTGTAAGATTGGAAATATGTCTTGTTTGATCCTTGTTACTGATTAAAACCAATCCAAAAAAAAAATGATACCAACAGTAGAATACACTGCTAAGCATTTGCAGAGTGCTACCCACATTAACAGCTGTGCTGCTCATTCCACATATGCATGATCCTTACAAGCTGGACATCATTGTAAAGGTTGACAAACAGGCTTTCCAATAATATGAAATACAAAGCCAATTAACACTGTAACATAGGCATAATGGACCAAACAAAAATTTTATATTATTTTGAGATTATATTATCAACTTTTCTTTGCTGGTATCATGTTTATGCTCATACATATTATATATTGACTTTTCTAGGGCCATCATTTTAGAGTGTACTAGCTAGTAGGACTACACAGTGCAGGTTTTATGACCAGAGGGGACTGCCAAAGTGCCAAATTTTCATAGGTATTTAAAACAGCATAACTCTGTGGTTCTTGTGAAACTGGCAAAATTTTTCACAAACTCATCCATGTTAAGGGAGCGTGCCCTCCTTGACTCAGCACTGAGAATTCCAAGGTGACTTAACCTGTCATCAGCCATTGTTGTCCAAAGGTTGGTTTTAATCAGTTTTAAAGCTGAGAAGCTTCTCTTGCAGGAAGCACTGCTGACTGGTGTAACAACAGAAATAGCTCTTTACAGACCCCTTTGTATGGTTCTAGAAACACAACAAAGTCAAGGAGTGTAGACAGTCTGTCCATTCCACTTTTCTCTCCCCTTTCAATAAGCCACTTGGTTTGATGAACCTCATGTTTAAGGTCTTCTAAATCTGACTCAAAAGTCTAAGCAAAGGCAAACAGAGGCTCCTCACTCAAGAATGTTGTATTCTTCGGGTTGAGAGACTGGACCCCTTGCATTATCTCACAATTCTTCTTTGAAAAATGCCTCTGCAGCTCAGCTGTGACACAGTCAAGCACCTGATAAAAGATAGTCCTTTGGAAGCTCTCATCATCCCTTTGGTCACTATTTTTCTGTCCTACAGTGCTCATCATAAATGAGTGATGGAATCTTGAGCTTGTAGTAGGCTGTCTCTTACACCCTATTTGAACCCTTATTTTGCAGTGATCTGCAATCTCTTTGACCTCTTTCCACAAGTCCCCAAAGTAACCCTCACTTCTGCAGTCCTGTAATGTGTCTTTCAGGGCATCTACTAGATCCACAGCCCTTGCTAGGTCAAGAGAGCTGGATTGGAGCATGTCAGAAAGACATTTGGCATCACCTAGTACTTTACAAAAGGTAACTAAAAGCCCTATGAAGTGTAAACCTATCTGACAAAGAAGGCCCTTTGCCTCCACTGATCTATCGCCACTATTTTCAAGTGCAATATCCTGTAGCAGTCTCAGAACTGCTGGAAGCCTGTCCCTCAGATTGCAGCATGCCATGTATCCGCATGCCCACCTAGTGTCAGTTAGTCTCTGTAGTTCCCTGGGCTGCTGCTGAGGATAGAGCTCTTTCTCAACAGCAAGCCACTTGAGATGCACATATGAGCCAAATACAAAATTATAAACCTTCTGCAGAAGAGGAAAAAAAAGTTAACTGCCTTGGGCACAGATTTTACAGTGTCAACGAGAACCAAGTTCAAACAATGGGCATTACTGTGCACATAAAAAGCAAATCTTGCACTACTTTTGATCTGTGCAGCCACACCAGAATGCTTACCACTCATGACCGAAGCACCATCATACCCTTGCCCCACAAGATTATTTCTGTAGTCTAGTCCATGTTTTTCAAGGCAATCATTAATCATTTTTGAGAGACCTGCAGCATCTAAGCTTTCAGCGGACTTAAATTGTAAAAAGCTCTCGTGGATGGTCCCATTGTAATAGTATCTGACAACTAAAGACATTTGTTCCTTTTTCTTCAAATCTTTTGTTTCATCTGCAATTACACTGAACACTTCAATTGATTTCACTTCTCTCATTATTTCACTTTGTACCATCTCAGCTAATGTCTCAAGAACTTCGTTCTGTATTAGGTGGCTTGTGTACTTGGCATTGCCAGTTTCGTTCATCCTCTTCTCTACGAGAGGGTCATGCTTTGCTATTTCTTCTAAGATTGTTAAAAAATTGCCCTTGTTGTGAGAGTAATCATCAGACTCTCAATGACCTCTCTGCATTATATTTTGAGTGGCAGTTAATAGGAGCACATCTGCAATAGTTTTCATGTAAGTACAGTTTTCCTCAACTTTCTTTTTACGGTCTTCATTTATGCTATCCATGATTGAGGAGTTGCTTTCTCTGGCCCTTTTATGTTGATTCCATGCATACATTGCATTAATATGATGCTCTGCCTTAGAATGTAGCTTAAAACCAGAATCTTTGAACAGTGCCTTTTTCCAGTTACAAAAGCCTGAGTTTGATGTGAAGGCAGATTGAGGTGTATTTGGCAGCGAAAAATGCCTACAGGCAAAACAAGAGGTTGAATCTCGACTAACAGAATATTCAACCCATGGATTTTCTATGTAACAAGAGCTGTTAAAACCCCTCTTCCTTGTACCATGCTGCATCCTAGGAAATGACTTCAAAGATGGCTGTAAAGAACCCTCGTCTCTAGATCTTGATATGTCCGGAATACACATTAAACAATGTGTCATATCTCTATGGAAATGTGTAACTGAAGAATCAACAAGATTGTATACCAACAGCTGCCAACTAAAATTTGTAGTTTTAAAGTAGAGGCCTACCATTGGGTCCTCCTAAAACAGCACTCCTTGATGCAGTTGCACTTGGAAAGGGCTCGATGTCTCCCTTGACATCTCCCTCAGAAGCAGAGGTCTCTGTGTCATCATTAACAGAAGAACCATCAGTGTATAATCACAATACAAATGCCACAGCCATTAAAACAAAAACACAAGAATCAACATCGTAAAGTGAAGCTCAATCTGACAAAAATCAACTATTGTTGCTAGTTGAAACTAAACTTAAATTCTGAACTGGGCATGTGACTGGCTGTCTGGTAGATGCTCTGACCTCTGATGGTGGAGGACTACGCTCCTGGGCCTGTGAAGCCTGACCACACTGACTCTCAGCATTACTATCCTCGGGTAGGGAGCTGCTCTGGGGTCCGGTGGTTATACAAGGGCTGGGGTCTGTGACCACCTGATCTGATTTTTTTTTTATAAAGAAATCTGAAATTCCCTTTCTTTTCATGACTTTTTTTTGACCCTATGCAAAAATAAGACAGTGGCATTAGCTCTGGAGCACATTTACCCATCTGAAATAATCAGGGACTAATCTTAACCATCCCACATAAATCACAAAATTAACTCTGATATAGCGCAGTTAATACATAATATATGATATTTCAGTAAAATTGTGTAATATTTATGCCAGATGGTCAAGATTAGTCTTGGATTGTTTCATATGGTTAAACGTGCTCCACAGCTAACGTTGATGCTGCTGTAGTAGGCCACGTTGAGTAACACTACCTAGCTAAAATTTATCAGACTAATCTTAACCATCCGACAAAAATATCACAAAATGAACGCTGATATAGTGCGGTTAATACATAATATATGATAGTTCAGTAAAACTGGGTAATTTTTTTAAAACGGATGGTCAAGATTAGCCATGGATTGTTTCAAATGGTTAAACGTACTTCACGGCTAGCTAACGTTAATGCTGCTGCTGTATAGGTAAAATTTTCACCAGCTAAAATTTATCTCGAGCATATTTCCCTTTTTGAAACAATCAGACACTAATCTTAACCATCCCACATAAATATCACAAAATTACCTAAACCCAATGCAAGTTTGATTTAAAACTTACTTCAACATGTGTTGTTCTTTCACCTAGATCATGTTGTGTGTAGTGGTATGAACTCTGGAAGTATTGTCCTCGTCCTCGATATTAAAAAGACGCCAGCGAATAAAATTTTGGGGTGGCACCTGGGGTGGCCAATCAGATATCAGGGGTGGCACGTGCCACCCTGGCCACCCCTCTGGCTCCGCCAGAGCCTGCTGGGTACTCTGAGTCTTTCGGTTTTGGGACATCTGGAATCCGTCCCTTGGGAGGGGGGTATTGACACAATCACTGGCCAGAGGACCAGCAGCCAATAGGTGACATTTCCCTGTCGGCCTGCAATGAGCCAGTATGAGCTGCACCTGCATATTGGTTGGCCTGTGATTGTGCACCCATGCTGGGGACTATTTAACGGGTTGTTTTTCAGACATCTGTCGAGTCTTGGAGAGGCTTCACGTTTGTCTGCAGAAGTGCTTGGATCCTCAATCCTCCTGCTCTGTCACAGGGTAGTCGAACACTCAGTGCAGCTCCTCAACGAAGGTTCGGTAGGACTGGCAAGCGGGTGCATGCTGCTCCCACAAAGCAGTGGCCAATGCCAAGGGAGGCCCAGACAGGAGCTGTGTAAAAACAAGAGCTTACCTGTCTCGTTTGCAAACTTAGAGGGCTGAGCCCCAGTGGCTAGCTCACATTGGACCAGGAACTGGTGGCAGGCCTCAGGGTTCCCAGAACAGTTCTCTGGGGGGGCAGGTTCGGTTCTGGGAGTCAGGATGGAGTAGAAGGCTGATCAGTAGAGGTGGTCGGGTTGGGCGTTGCTGACACAGGAGGTGCTGTCTGGGCAGGCTGTAGCTGCTGGAGAGTGGTGGTGAGGCTGGTGATGGCGGCTGTCATCTGCTGCTGTTGAGCCTGGACCTGCTGCAGCTGGAAGCGATCCGCTGTCAGCTGCTGAAGCATGGGGTTGATCTCTCCAACAGAACTGGAGATGGAGTGGATGCTTGCCTCCAGAGACTGCAGCTTGGTCGGCTGTTTGCCCATAACTGCACCTTGGTTTGTAATGGCAGTGCACGCAGAACGTGTGGCAAAACATGGCAGAGAAACAACGTGCGTACCTATGAAAATCACAGATGAAAGCGTATAAAACTTAGAATTAAAGAAAGAAAAGTTAGAAATGTGAGAAAATTGAAATCTCAGGATATGTTGAAGGTCTAAGCAAGGAAGACAGAAAGCATTACGAGTCGAAACGTTAAGCACTGGAGAAAAACTTCCCGATCCGTTTATGCTTGCTGAAGACCAGTCGACAAGTGACACCACGAAGTTGCCAAACATCGGCTGGAGGGATGTGACTGAACACCTCATAGACACACCAAGTATATTTACGAAAGAATCAATGAAGGCATACAAGTCTTTAGAAGCATACGATTACTTTGTTGGTGGACCTGCCCAAGACTGCTTTTATCATCCGTTATCGAAGGAAAACATGTTTTGCTTCATCAAATCCTCGTAGTTTGTTTGTACGGTTGAATTGTTTGTATTTAACAAATGTTGAATTGTTTGTACGGTACGATGAGATTGAGGCTGGAGTCAAATTATGACCTCAAACATCATGACACAAGAAAGCTGATGGAATCATTGTCAAACTTCAGGAGGTCTAGGCATTAACAACTCAAACAGTGGCGTGTCGTGACTTTTCCACAAGGTGGGGCTGCTTTGAATCCAGCACGTCAGAATTACAATTTTTCTTGACACACAGCAGGCATAAGAGTCTAGTCCCCTAGGATACATCATTTAATAATTTTCTAAGAAATATACACAAGTCTACTTCCAAACGTCTGATACATTTCAGAAATAAAAACAAATAACATATTTAACAGTACTTGTTTATTTTTCCGTTTGCCTGTCATTGCCTGACACTATATTTCATTTATGTAATGTAGGCTTGATAACATGCATTAATTGAATTAGACAATTAAATTAAAATGATAGGCTATAATTTTTTTTGCATTTGAAACAGTTTTTCTATTTAAGCCACAACTGATCAAACTTCAAATTTCACAGAGCAATCAAATTTCCACCCATAAACATCATTCCCAGCCATATAAATCTCAATAAATTAATAGCGCAAATGCAGGAAAGTTTTCAACAAACGGACGTACATATTGTGCACAGAAAGTGTTCCACATAAAACAAGTAATGAGAAAAAAAACTCAACTATCGTAACATAGGCCTACAGTAGCCTACTACGCATTGATCGGTAAGCATTTGGAAGTCACCCGCGTCATGCTCGCACCGTCGTAAGCCTGCAGTATCACTTTATCTCTCTGCTGCTCTCCCTTCTATCACTTTATCTCTCTGCTGCTCTCCCTTCTATCACTTTATCTCTCTGCTGCTCTCCCTTCTATCACTTTATCTCTCTGCTGCTCTCCCCTCTATCACTTTATCTCTCTGCTGCTCTCCCTTCTATCACTTTATCTCTCTGCTGCTCTCCCTTCTATCACTTTATCTCTCTGCTGCTCTCCCTTCTATCACTTTATCTCTCTGCTGCTCTCCCTTCTATCACTTTATCTCTCTGCTGCTCTCCCTTCTATCACTTTATCTCTCTGCTGCTCTCCCTTCTATCACTTTATCTCTCTGCTGCTCTCCCTTCTATCACTTTATCTCTCTGCTGCTCTCCCTTCTATCACTTTATCTCTCTGCTGCTCTCCCTTCTATCACTTTATCTCTCTGCTGCTCTCCCTTCTATCACTTATCTCTCTGCTGCTCTCCCTTCTATCACTTTATCTCTCTGCTGCTCTCCCTTCTATCACTTTATCTCTCTGCTGCTCTCCCTTCTATCACTTTATCTCTCTGCTGCTCTCCCTTCTATCACTTTATCTCTGCTGCTCTCCCTTCTACCGCTTTATCTCTCTGCTGCTCTCCCTTCTACCGCTTTATCTCTCTGCTGCTTTCCCTTCTATCATTTTATCTCTCTGCTGCTCTCCCTTCTATTGCTTTATCTCTCTGTTGCTCTCCCTTCTCTGGCAGGATGTGTTCTAATTGGTTGAGAATTTATGAGGCAACAGTCTCGGCACTGGCAGTCTGTATGGGAGTAAAACTGTAAAAACGCTCCTTAACCTGATGTGATTTGTCAATATAACGTAGTACAAGCCCTGAGACTACGTTGATACGTCAGTGGTTTCGTCGGCCTGAATGGCTAGAAAGTCTGCATTTTTAATCTCATCTACTATGTACTCACGCATGATCCCAAACATACCATCCAGCAGTTCATTCTGAATATTTGATGTACCTTTAAACACGGTTGCCGTTTGCAAATTTTGTTTCAACACACTGTCCAGTTCAGCAGCAAAATTCACTAGTCCGACAAAAATCCCAGGGTTGGCAGTGTCACTGCTCTCATCGTGGCCACGTAATCCAAGTCCATATGCTCCACAAAATGTGACACAGTCAACAATCCTTGGAAGTACAGCTCTACTCCTGTCCACCTCCTCATTGTGTTTAGCAACGCCGATCCTGTAGTTGTCGCTAAATTGGCTAGCAATGTTAGCTCTCCCAAACATGGCTAGTTTCATGGCATTATCCATATGAGCCTTACTGTCTTCATGTTTTTTTCCGGAAAGATACTTAAGATCGCTCACTCCAGTTCCAGTCCAGGCCTTGTCCGATGTGGACGTTGGAAAAAGTAAGCACGGAAAGCAAAAAAACAGCATGCCGCTTGTTACCTCCACAGAGCCATGGTTTCCCTGCATACCAGCTGCTAGCAAAATCCCTGATGTATGATTTGCCAAGATCACCAGAGGGCTGCCGAATGTTGAGGTTCTCAGGCTGATCTGGACCCAACGGCTTCACAATAAGCTTGTCAGACAAACTTCTCCGTTCAAACAAAGAATCAACACTGTTAGGAGCAGGTTGCTCCTCTAGCACATCAGCCATTGTCACATTAGCCACTTTAACAGCTAGCCAACTCCCTGACTTCCTGCTCCACCACTAACAACTACTCGTAGCCCCCCTTCCCATCCACCCCTGTATGCCTGGGTTATGTTTATCTGTCGTCTTGTTTCACCCCGTATATTGTAAAGCGACTTTGAGTATTAGAAAAGCGCTATATACGTTTAATTTATTATTATCATTATTATTATTATTATTATTATCATTATTGTAAAGTGTATTGGGACCATGCTGCATGGTGATTCTGCACTTTAAATAAAATTGACTGATTGATTATTATTACTATGCATACAGTTTTACACAGCGCCATCTACCAAATCGGGCGGGCATCTCTCCGCCCAAGAATCACTCTTTTCGGCGCGCGCTGTCAACTAATCCAATGTGCGATGGCGTGGCTGCATTTAAACTCGCGTGTCTCCCGTCGGGGGGAGAAAAATGCGCCCTTCGGCACACAGACAAAGGTTGCAAGCAATGTTTTCCATCAGTTATCACACTTTTCTATCATAATACATGCTTTATGTAAATATAACAATTTGATTTCATACAAACACGTCACCACAATTTAAAAAATAATTCATTTATTACAATGCTTATTTTCCAATTGGAACTGTAGGTATGGCGGCGCCCTAGCGCCCCTAGTGGACGACAAGCCACTGAACTCAAACTTTGGTTCGGCAGTTGCTCTACTAGGACAGTATCACATTTAGAGCTGTTACTTACGTATGTTCAATCACAATACTTATTTGTGTAAGAAACGGATACATACCAGATATGAAATGTTCTCCGCAAATCTTCGCGTTTGATATTTGCTCTTCTGAGTCCAGCCTCCTGTCCATAAGTTCAGACGGCTTACTGTCACCGAGACCCTGTAGAGAAGAGCCGGCTGGCCCGCTCAGCGTCAGAAAGTTAGAAAGTTTTCAACAGGTGAGCCTTGAATGTCTCGCATCTATCCTGCTGCGAGGGATTTTTGAGGAGGATCACCACTCTGGTTGCTGTTGAACTGCCGAGAGCCGCCGACACCACATAATAGTATTGTAGCGAATTCAGGGGGGGCAGTCCAAAAGACCGTCGCCACAACCGGGACGCGACCCCGGGTCTCCCGCTCCGCAAGCGACAACGTTAACCAGTCGACTAAAGCAGTGGTTCTCAACCTTTTTGGGGTCCTGGACCCCCTGCGTATTTTTGATCTACCCTGAGGAACCCTCCACCTGATCTTGGGGGAGGAGGGTTGCAATTTGATAGAAACAGTAGAAACTGCATTTTAAATTGCATTATATCATTTATTCACTCTTTGGGGCAAAAATAAGAGCTTTCAGTTGTAACTTAGATATAGTTAACAAAACAGGATTCTTATGCAGTAACTTTCAGATATATGTAACAAAACAGAATATGTATTCAGTAACTTTCAGATATATGTAACAACAGAATTTTTGTGCAGTAACTTTTAACAATGCAAACGGGAGCGAGATCTCTTATTAAAATACAATAAATTACACTTGTGAAACAGATGTAATTAGAGAAAAAAGTCCTGTTACCCTTTATAGTTTAGGTAGCTAAAGGTCTCAGTCACATTTGAGTAAAATAATCCTATTTCTATAAATGTCATAGGATCTTTTTTTAAAGATATTTTATTTTTACGGACCCCTTGCAATTACACCACGGACCACTAGGGGTCCACGGACCCCCGGTTGAGAAACACTGGACTAAAGGATCCGACCCGTTTGTCAAGGACCAACGTGTCTACTTATCCATGCACGTTACAGTAATTTGCGGCGTCCGCTGAGGTTTCCCGCAACGGGAACTGCACTTCTGTCTGGGCAAACCACGCCGAGGCTGACGACTCCCCGAACTCCGGCAGCCTGAGAGAAACCGCATCAGTCGTCATGTTCATAAAGAGTTGTCTCTGGAAACGTCCAGCAGACAAACGTCGGGGTCACCAATGTGGAAATTGCAGGAAAGTAAAGACGGACAATTTCTCTCACTGACTACACGAACGCGTTTGTCATTTATTCTTCCGTACAAAATCACATCAACATGCCGCTGCGCCACCCTGTCAACCCAGAACCCTTTCTTCAAGGGCCCTGTCAGGTATCGTAGTAATGACGTAATGAGAAGACGCATTGTATGCCGGGATTTCTTCTGCTGAATAGAGCAAAGAGTTGAATATACGTCTGTGTCACGACTCACGAGTATGATTTAATTCGCTATGTCTATCGGTCTAATTGAATGTATTAAGACAGACAGACACAACACTGGCGACGAGGATAACGACCGTGCTCGTTTAGTTAGATAGATATTCAAGTTTAGTTAGGAAGGATAGAGAAAGTCGGCATTCAGAATTTCGCCCGCTTCGCCGAGCCAGCCACGTTGGGTCCAAGATGGACGAGGTGGCTAACGTCTTTCGAGCGACATGCTGACGGCAAGGGACTCATTATTGAGGACGACTCCACAGATGCTACTAGACAGCGGAGAAGAGCTCTACTGTTACACTTAGCCGGACCAGATGTACAAGACATATTCTCGATTTTACCGAACACAGGTCAGCCAGTGGACTATGCGGCGGCAGTTCGCGCTTTAAATCTCTACTCCGTACGCAGCATATGCCATACAAGCATTCCACAAGCTGTCCTAAAAGCCAGGTGAGACTATACAACAATTTTCCATTCGTTTGCGGCAGGCAGCCAGATCATGAGATCAGAGACGCTGTCCTATGTAGATGTACATCAACACACGTATGTGCGGAGGAAACTGCTAGAAGAAGGGCCAGGCCTAACGCTCACCCGCACGTTACTGTAACCGGTTATTTTCTTGCCCGGTGCGGGATTCGATACGGGGTGTACTGCACCACAAGGCGACGTCACTAACCGCTCGGCTAAAGGGTCAGACCCGTTAGCTAGGGGCTAACGTGTCTTATTAGTAGTTTACATTACAAATAGCCTCACGTTGTGAAAATGTTGAGGAGCAGATGTCAGCCATGTCATGCACGGAGAAGGCGGAGACAGAGACTGTTCGTCGCATTACACAAAATGGAGGGAAATGGGTGAAAAACGCGGCAAGCAAACCAAAGGGAAATGTTAGAATTGTGGACACACAGACCACATGGGCAAGGATCCGAAATGCCCAGTGCGGGGACAAACGTATCACATAAGTGCGGTGGGGAGGATAATTTCTCAAATGTGTACCGCACAAAGGGTAGACCTATAAAGAAACACAGTATGAACAACGTAGAGGGTAAAAATGACTTTGCATTTGTGATTAATGGGAATGAATAGAATAGAATACACTTTATTTCTCTTTGTACATACCTACAATGAAATTTACTCTCTGCGTTTAACCCATCCTAGCTGTGTAGCTAGGAGCAGTGGGCAGCCGCCGTGCAGCGCCTGGGGAATGGTTTACCCTTTCCGGGTATTGGCAGCTGGGTAGACTGTGCCCGGGGATTTGAATTCAGAGTTACCTGCTAGCCTTTGCCTAAACAGGTATCAACCTATAAGGCAGCAGGTGGTTTTGTTGTTAGTGTTTCCTTCTCCTAGCCTTTGCCTAAAGAGGCATCAACCCACAAGGCAGCAGGTGGATTTGAAATCAGAGTTCCCTTCTCCTATCCCAATGTGTTGGCTGGACTGGGGACCATGGGAAGTACCATACATGCTTGCAGGAGTACCAGATCTATCAGTAGGGATGTCATCCTTAGCCAAAGGGACCTTGCTGAGGTAAGGTGCTACCCCTCTACAGCCTGCGGTTGCAGTTTAGCGTCTTACCCAGGACTTAATGACATGACTGGGAGACTTACCTTTTGTGTAGGGGGAGTAAATCTGAAAATGCTGATTGACTGGTGAAACCAGTAAAGTTATTGATGAAAACACATGGGAATGGCTAAAGTTAGAACGCATTAAGTGTCAGTCATATATATCCCTAAGACAGCGAGAAAGTTTTCTTATAATCCGTCTAGCCAACCTCTGTCAGTTAAAGGGGCCTTTACATGTAAGATTACAATAGGTAGCAAAAGTGAGCAGACAGAGTTCATTGTGGTTAAGGGCAATGGGGAGCCGCTACTAGGAAGGGAGACAGCCATGAAATTTGGAGTTTTAAAAATAGGCGCAGATGTCTCAGCTGTGGTAGACATAAGACAGTCACTCGAACAGCAGTATCCAAAGATATTCCAGGGAGTAGGACGGCTGAACACAAAACAGATAAACCTGTACATAGACCCGAAGGTAAAACCTGTGGCCCAGCCGCTGACGCGTATAGCGTTGAACCTAGGGGGGGCAGTAGAGGCCAAAATAAAACAGTTATTGGACATGGACATTATTGAACCGGTAACTGGCCCCACCCCATGGGTAAACCCTGTGGTTATTGTACCAAAATCAGACCATGATCTAAGGTTATGTCTGGACATGAGACATGTAAACCAGGCCATAGTGAGAGAGCGATATCCAATCCCCACTGTGGACGAGATACTTCAAGGGATGAATGGCTTGACAGTGTTTAGTAAGCTAAACCTGAAATGGGGCTATCACCAGCTTGAACTGACCCAAGTCAAGAGAAATCACCACTTTTGCAGTGCATAACGGTGTGTACAGATACAAAAGACTAATATTTGGGGTATCTTCAGCTAGCGAACAGTACCAACACGTAATAGCTAATGCCTTGGCTGGAACTGAAGGTGTTGAAAACATTTCAGACATCATCGCGCACACAGCCAACCGGGAAACACACAACAGATGCTTGCACACTGTCATGGCCAGACTGACAGACTGATGGAAAGGGGACTGACGCTGAACACGGAAAAGTGTCAGTTCAACATGGACAGGTTAATATTCTTGGGAATTTTGTTGTCTGGTGACGGGAGGGCTCTGGAATTCCCAGTCTGCAGTGCCGAAAGCTGAGTTTATCTCAGGCTATGCGTCCTTGCTCTCCCTCAACTTTCTTGCTCTAACTCAGACCTGGATCATGCCAGAAATCACTATCACACCCGCAGCTCTGTCTAATGTGTACTCTTTTTCTCACACTCCCAGAGCTGGGAGGCTGGGTGGTGGTACTGGCCTGCTAATCTTCCTGTAATGGAAATACTCTCTTGTTTCCATTCCACAATTTTCTCCGCCCGCTTTTGAATTTCATGCTGTTACTGTCTCTTATCCAGTCAAACTCACCATCGTGGTTGTGTACCGCCCACCAGGCCCCCTTGGTGAGTTTCTGGAGGAGCTTGACACACTTGTCTCGCACTTCCCTGTTGATGACTCTGCACTTATCCTTCTCGGTGACTTCAACATCCACACTAACAAGCTAGATCCTCTTCTCTCTTTCCTCTCCTCCTTTGACCTTCACCTCTCACCCTCTCCTCCTACCCACAAGGCCGGCAACCAGCTGGCCCTTATCTTTACTAGACACTGTCCTATTTCCAATCTCCCTGTTACTCCCTTCCAGCTCTCTGACCACTATTTCATGTCCTACTCTCTCCCTCTCTTCACCCCCCTCAGCCCCTTCCCCTACCCGCATGGTTTCCACCCGTACACCTCCGCTCTCTCTCTGCCACTGATCTTTCTTCCTCTGCTACCTCTATCCTCCCTACACCTGAATCTTTCTCTCTCCTACCCCTGACACTGCTACTGATCTTCTTCTCTCTACCCTCTCCTCTTCTCTGGACGATCTCTGTCCCCTCGCCTCCAGGCCTGCATGTCCAACTCCACCTGCCCCTTGGCTGACCGACTCAGTACGTACTGACAGACGGAGCCTGAGAATGGCAGAGCGCAAATGGAGAAAAGTCAAACTCCCAGATGACCTTCTCAACTTCCAATCTCTTCTTTCAACTTTCTCCTCCTCCCTTTCTGCTGCTAAGGCTGCCTTCTATCGCTCTAAAATCCTATCCTCTGCCTCTAATCCTAAGAAACTCTTTGAAACCTTCGCTACACTTCTTCAACCCCCATCTCCTCCTCCTACTTCTCCCTGATGACTTCGCTAACTTCTTTAACAAGAAGGTAAATGACATCAGATCCTCCTTTTCTCACCCCCCGGTTAGTGCTGCTTGCACTATCCCACCCTCTGCACCCTCCCTCACCTCTCCACGTCCCACCCTATCCCACCTCACTTCCCTCTCCCCCAATGAGGTTCTAAACCTCATCACATCCAGTCGCCCCACCACATGCTCCCTTAACCCGGTCCCTTCCCCTCTTCTTCAGTCCATAGCACCTGAACTCCTTCCCTATCCAACCCATCTCATCAACACCTCCCTCCAGGCAGGATGTTTTCCATCTGCCTTCAAGACTGCTAGAGTCACCCCCCTTCTCAAGAAACCATCACTTAACCCCTCTGACGTCAAAAATTACAGACCAGTTTCCCTTCTACCCTTTCCATCCAAAACTTTCGAACGTGCTGTCTTTAACCAACTTTCTTTGTACCTCCACCAGAACAACCTCCTGGACCCCAACCAGTCTGGGTTCAGGGTCGGTCACTCAACAGAGACGGCCCTCCTTGCAGTGACAGAATCGCTGCACTCTGCGAGAGCAAACTCTCTCTCCTCTGTTCTGATACTCCTGGACCTGTCAGCTGCGTTTGACACAGTGAACCACCAGATCCTCCTCTCTACCCTCGAGGGGCTGGGTGTCACAGGCTCTGCACTCTCAATGTTTGCAACCTACCTGACGGGTAGCTCCTACAAGGTGACATGGAGGGGATCTGTGTCGGAGCCTTGCAGACTGACTACAGGCGTTCCACAGGGTTTGGTCTGGGTCCTCTCCTTTTCTCCCTGTACACAACACCCCCGGGTTCTGTTATTCGCTCGCATGACTTCTCTTACCATTGTTATGCCGATGACACCCAGCTGATCTTGTCCTTTCCTCCCTCTGACACACAAGTAGAGACACGCATTGCTGCGTGCTTGACTGACATCTTGGAGTGGATGGCGACGCACCACCTGAAGCTCAATCTGGACAAGACAGAGCTGATGTTCCTCCCGGGGAAAGGTTGCCTGCACCGAGACCTGGCCATCACCATTGACAACACCGTGGTGACGCCAACTCGGACTGTGAGGAATCTGGGTGTGATCCTGGACGACCAACTGTCGTTTGCTGAAAACGTTGCATCGGTTGCTCGCTCCTACAGATTTCTCCTCTATAACATCAGGAGGATTCGCCCATTCCTCACCGATGAGATGGCACAGGTGCTCATCCAGGCTCTGGTCATTTTCTCGCTGGACTACGGCAACTCCCTCCTTGCTGGCGCCCCGGCGTCGGCCATCAGACCTCTGGAGCTTGTTCAGAAACCTGCAGCTCGTCTGGTGTTCAACCACACTAAGTTCTCCCACACAACTCCCCTTCTCATGTCCCTACACTGGCTCCCAGTAGCTGCTCGCATCCAGTTTAAGACTGGTGCTAGCCTACAGGGCAGTGAAAAGAACAGCTCCTTCTTATCTCCAGGCCATGGTCAAGCCCTACACCCCCGCCCGACCACTTCACTCTGCTGCCTCAGAACGCCTGGTTGCCCCATCGCTCAGAGGCCCTTGCTGCTGATCAACCCGGTCACAGCTCTTTTCCGTCCTGGCCCCACTGTGGTGGAATGAACTCCCCACTGATGTCAGGACAGCAGAGTTGCTGCCCATCTTTCGGCGCAGGTTGAAAACTCACCTCTTCAAGAACTACTACCCTGTTACTTGTTCTTAGCACTAATTGTATTCACTCATTTAAAAAAAAAACCTCATTCTCGCACTTTTACTTTGGCACTGGTTTTGCTCTTAGATGCTTGTTTAGATGCACTTATGACCTCAGATGACTCGTAGTTCTTCTGATTTCCTACGTTAAATGCACTTATTGTAAGTCGCTTTGGATAAAAGCGTCGGCTAAATGACTGTAAGGTAATGTAATGTAACGTCTGAAAGGGGCATCGAACCAACGGCAGAGAGGGTGCGAGCGGTGGCAGATGCTCTAGAACCAGAGAATTCCGCAAAGGTGAGGAGTTTCTTAGGACTTGTGGGGTATAGTAGCAGATTCATCCCACAATTTGCAGCATCATCAGAGCCACTGCGTCGCTTAACAAGAGAGGACACACCGTTCGTATTTGGATCGCAACAGAGAAGGCCATTCAAGGTGCTTAAGGAGGAGGTGGTTAGAGCTGGCACCTTAGCATAGTTTGATAAGGACGTACCAAGTAAAGTGATAGCGGACGCCAGTCCGGTAGGTTTAGGTGCAGTACTGGTTCAGAACCAACAGGGACAGGAAGTGCCAATATACTATGTGAGTCGTAGTTTAACTGACTGTGAGAGGAAATACTCTCAGGCAGAGCGAGAGAGGCCCTAGCTCTTGTATGGGCTTGCGAGAGACTACACCCATATGTGTATTATTTTATTATTACATCAAAATGTGTGGTTCGATCGGGAATGGTGTGCTATGGCTTTTCTTAGCGATTCGAGTAACCATGGCGACGAAAATCGCAACCCCCCCCCAAAAAAAACTTGAGAAAAATGTCCGATAGGAAAACAATGGGAAGTCGTCGTGAAAATGATCGAACCCACCACTCTTTGGAACCACATTACTTCGTCATAGTTTAACGTAGAAACATGGTTGAAACTTCAAACGGGTCACAAGTCTTCAGATTTTGTTGAGCAAATAAGATATCGCAGTTTAAGTTTAATGTTTTGTTTTTTTTACCGTTTCAGAGTTTATAATGGGTGTGCACTGGGTGGGACCATAGACATATAGGGGTGGAACGTTCAGAGCTAGAATGCGTCACATGACCCACCCTCTAACTACCATCCCCGAACCTTTTCCCAAAACACTTTTAATTCCCACAATTTCCGGCCGTCAGGGACAATTTCTATATCAAAAAGTAGAGATATTTGTACTCTCGCACCCAGTGTGACTCTCATTGTGACATGACTTACGGTTTTTGAATAAACCGCCTCCAAGCTCCGAGTGCTCACCAAAACTCCCATCGACTTCCATGTTAAACCGATGATGCCCGTTTTTAAACTGCGACAGCTCCTATACCGTCCGTAAGTAGTAGGTACACATATCAACACACAGTACACATCAGCGTCTTCACGGAAGCCTTGTGTAACCGGCTATTTTCTTGCCCGGTGCGGGATTCGATACGGGGTGTACTGCACCACAAGGCGACATCACTAACCGCACGGCTAAAGGGTTAGACCCGTTAGCAAGGGGCTAACGTGTCTTATTAGTAGTTTACAGTCGTCACCCTTCCCGGAAGCGCGCTCTCGCGCTTTGTTATTCCCGCGCTCCGAAGAGACTTCTGAGGATCTGCACACTTCCGGATCCCGCCGCTGGCACCAATGTAACCGGTTATTTTCTTGCCCGGTGCGGGATTCGATACGGTGTACTGCACCACAAGGCCACCTCACTAACCGCTCGGCTAAAGGGTCAGACCCGTTAGCTAGGGGCTAACGTGTCTTATTAGTAGTTTACACTTGTGATGCTCATTATGGAAAAATACTGTCGATACAACTTTACTTTTTAAGCTCTGATGCCACCAAGCAGCACCCACACTCAGAATTTCTCCAAAAATGTTTTAGTCATATTTTCCCTCCTCAATGCTAAATAAATTCTTAAGATTCAATACCCCCCCCCAACCTACATTTCTTTAGTTCCTTCTTTAGCTTTTCTCTGTTTTATACTTCTGGCAGTGACAGATAAACGCCACATTCACCATTCACATAGGCCTGATGGGTGTTTCCGAAGCGTTTTCCCCTTTTCCTTCTTCTTCTTGTGTTTTAACGACAGTTACGTTTCCGCTTCCGCCGTAAGTATGCAGTTTTTGTCCCTTGCCGCTCGCCGTCTGTGTAATTTTACTCGCTTCGTTTGCCTCGCCAAATTAGAAATGGCTGAAGCTCCCCCTCGGCCTTGCCGGTTTTTTTGTCACCGATGTTCAGCAGAAATTAGTCCGCGTTTACCGGTAAGGACCCCGCCGGTCACTTTTCATTTTTGGACTCACACCTTCGGGACGGAATAGCGATATGACAGTATTTACGAATCCGAGCTGTGTGTATATGTGGTGGTGCAGATCCAGTCGCGTAGACGCATCGTTGCCATTCGTTTGTTAGCCGGACTTCTGGTAATAACGTATTTTATCACTCAGTCGTTTGTTTGACGGGTTACAAAACATTATTGGGTGACCAAAGTCAACTTTTAGATATATTTGATACGGACTGGGTATCTCCCCCTCTGGTGTTTGTATTTCGACTCGTGTGCTGTTGCGGCTAGCTCTTACTGTTCAGCTGGTGAACCTAAGTTAGCATAGTCAGTCCTTTTTTTTTAAATTCTTGAATAGTTTCATCGGGTGAGAATTGGGTTTTGTTTGGATTAAACAGCAGCGTTCCTCAGATTTTGTTGTTGTTGGTGGGCTTCCCAGCTTCGCATTTCAAAGACGTGAAATCTCACACAATACAACTTCTGGCAGGTTTCACACATGTTCATGTGTAACGTTCCTTCATCAACCTGCCTGCCTCATCAGTCTGTTGTAAAGCCATTCATGGGAAGCTTCTTGAATTTCACAGTAAATGGTACCTTTCAAACAGTAAGCCAGCCACCTACATAGCAGAGCATTGTCAAGAGGTGAAAATACACAAAATATTTACATTACGGGACATTTTTTACTAATGTTGCATTGACGATTTTGTGGCAGCGCATCGGCCGACACGTTGTACTGTCAGAGACATCCGCTAACGACAGGTTACTTAAACCTTTAAAGGATTAAATAAGCTCAGTACAGTTTGCTTTTCAAATGAATTTACAGCACAAATTTGTTGTATCCACTAGGATCTTTTGACAGGTTATCCCGATTACACAGCAAACTGGGACATGGCTTATGCATCAGTCGTTTTTATTTTTGTACTGTAGGACTACACCTGTCCACGCTGTGAATCTGGCTTCATCGAGGAACTTCCTGAGGAGAGAAGGTAAAGTGTTAAATGCTCCAAACTGCCCCAAACTTGACTGATTTAGTCTTGAACTGAAACTACAGAAGTTTAGAAAAACATCTTTACTTTGTCCCCTACACAGCACCGAAAATGGGTCCACGTCCACACCCTCCACCAGTGATCAGAACCAACCAAGCTTTGAAGTCAGTGTGAGATTTTAAGCCACCTGGCCCGAAAGAATCAACATAATGTGTTTTGTAATTCGACACCGGGAATAACATAACATTATTTCCTTTTTTTTTTTGCCAGAACATGGACCATCAGCACTTGTTCACATTTCCTCCAGGGTACGGCCAGTTTGCTTTGGGGATCTTCGGTGAGAACTTTGACCTCCAAACGGGGCTCCCTATGGAAGACAACCGAGACACAGAGAACAGGAGAGAACGTGAGATGGCATCACGGCAAAGATATAGTGCCCGGCAACCACGGGGTCGACATGTCCCTCGGCGACAGGGCACCCGCCATGAAGGAGTGCCCACATTAGAAGGGTGAGACATTTTCAGCTTTAGTGTGTGTGTGTGTGTGGGGGGGGCGCACTTTTCAACTGTTTGGAGGCCTAAACCAAATGGACAATGTTCATTTAAAATACCCATTATTTTGCTGCCCTCACATTTCCCATTCCCTCTAATTTCCAAGATAAGTTTCAGCAGAGGCTTGTACCTAAAGTATAACCCACCATGTCCACGGTCCTGTCTAAATTTGAACATCAGTACTACCATTGTTATTAAATATATTAATTGGTTATTTCACATTATTGAGACAGTGTGACTTGGTTTGAGAATCTCACTGGTCGAGAATTTTTAATTAACTTGCAGTTAGTTACAAAAATTAGAGGTGAATTCAACTACTTTTGCTGGACTAAATAACGCTTCACATGTCATGGCGGAAAACATTGTTTACACACCTTTGTCACAAGAGGACCTTTTTTAATTTCAGTAAAATATAATTAGCTGCTGATATTACCCGGCTGTTAGTATTTACAAATTTTTACCATTTGTGAAAGATTTTGTATGGATCACTGAATTGCTAGGGTATGGGGACTTTTTAAATTGGAAAACAGGGTGGTTATCTTAGTATTTTCATTTGTCCATATTAACCTTTATTTTATAAGGATAAAAACACTGAGATTCTCCATGGTATTTACAGGTGTGCCCTGGCCAAGACAGCAAACAAATTTAGGCAATTAAAACAAAAACAAAATGATACATTAAGACAGGACACTGGCACATTCACAAAGAACTGCATTAAAATGCTACTAAATGGCCGCTTGGCTGGCACAGCAGATAAGTATGCTAGTGTCGAACCACTCAGGTTTTGAACCCTGTTGTTTCCTCCAGCTCAGCCAGGTGTCGAAGGGAACACAGCAGTGCTTCTTGGGTGGGGTGCCGGAGCTGGTAAGAGTATTGCATCCCACCATTTTAATTGACTCCTACAGGTGGTGGGGCAGCTGTATAGCTGTGGGTTGCTCAGAGGAAATGGTGTGAGCCTTGGCACGTGTTATGTTCCTCCAAGAGAAACCTTGAGTTGGCAGGCAAAAATAAGCCATTTGCTGGCTCCACTTGTGTTGTAGAACATATGTGGAAGTCTGCCCTCCCCAATTGCTATAGGGGTTGTGCAATGATTAGACCATAGGAGAACAGGAACTTGGATACACCAAATTGGGATGAAAAGGGGAGTATCCTCGACATATATACACACACACACACACACACACACACACACACACACACACACACACACACATAAATAAAATGAATGAAATGGATAAAATGTAAATTGGAAAGGACTGAAACGGGACCCAACGATTAAGAGAAACACGATTGAAGTAAAGATCAGGGATCAAAACAAAGGCAGCTTTTGTTGGCATATGCCTCAAAGCCCTTCATAAGTACTTTCAGTTCCCCCATGGTGATCAAGAACAAGCAGTATTTGTCAGTTGCGGTTTGTAAACACAACATTCAAAGTTGGCCCCTCCTCCCCGGCTCAATGACACCAGAAGCGTGCGCCCCCTGACCGTAGTTGCCACAACACATCCCAGTGTACAGGCCAACTCCGTGTCACTCTTCATTCCCATCCTCTCCTTCAGTGCTTGTCAGTGGGTGAAAGCCAACCCCAGATTCGCTCTTGTTTTGGAACGACCTTTGTCCTTTGGCATTTCGCCTTGCTGTATTTACGTCTCTTCGGTGCTGTGTCCATTTGTGTATTGTTGTAGCTTCCTCTTGAATGCGTGTTTATGATCTCGATCTGGCACCTGGTCTTTTTACATCACGTTTTTACAGAGTCCCGCTGCCCAAAGGTTAATGACCAGAAACGTCCCGTACACAGCAAAATAAGAAAATACAGGCAGAGGACAGGGTTTCTGCAGATACAGACTTATGACTCCAGATACTAGTGGGTCATAAGTGATGATTGACAGGGATTATTTTTGTGTGAGTCTATACATTAAGTTTCAGAGTGCCAAGTTGCAGAAGCCTAGTGAAAATAGGCTGTTTTGTCTAATTCATTTTGAACATAAGGAACAGACAGCAAAAAGAGATCCTATGAGTATACCACATAATTTTCAACTTTTTTCAAGTACATAGATAAAAGCAAAGGGACCCAAGAATAGAACTGTAAATAAGGGTATGTCAATGAAGCTGTCAATGCTTGGTCAAAGAGGGCCAGCCAACCTTGGCAGGCAAGATACAATGAGCGAGAGCTTTACATCCAGTAACAAACCTCACTAGACCAGGTTAGGCAGAGTCTAACTGTAGCACTTTGAGATTTGCTTTTAATGAAAGGTGCATTAGATTTTTTTTTTTTTTATCATCATCTGCATTTAGAACCAGCTAAAGCGGAGAGTTGAGATTGTACCTTGTCCAAAGCATTCTGCAAATGTATGCGGAATGAGGAGTACTGCAGTGGTACTTTTTTTTTTATCTGTACTGCTCTCCAACTTAATTTGTGTTTTCACCTCATAACATAGAACAACAAATAGACAGACTAAAGTAGTGTGTAAGTCAGTGTGTCACTCCAGAATCACAACCACATTTTGTGGATGTGACCAAAATGTCTCTTTTCGGTAATGCACTATTGAAGCGTGTGCATGAGCCATGTGTTTTTATCTTTTATTTTATTTATTTCAAATTAAAGCTGGTGTAACACGTCATTGTCAGCTGTGTATTGGGTTCTTTTGATAAATAACATTTGTTGTTTTGTATTTAAAAAAAACTTGAAATGGCTACAAAAAGTGACTGTCATTCTCCCTGCTACAGGATTATCCAACAGCTTGTAAATGGAATAATAGCACCAACAGCCATGCCAAATATCGGGATGGGACCATGGTAGGTACATGATGAGAAGCTTTCTTTATGTGTTCATGCAACTTTTTATTCTCCACTTACATAGACTCGTGAAGATAACTGACATATCTCCTCAATAGTAACATATGTTCCCATGTAAAGCAATTTCTGCTGACCTCCTCTTCCTCTTTTTTGTAGGGGTATTTTGCATTCTAACCCAATGGACTATGCCTGGGGTGCCAATGGACTTGATGCTATAATTACTCAGGTATCCAAAAAGAGGTGCTCTATACTCTCCAGTGGAGATGAAAATGCAAACATGCATGAATGGGCAGCAATTTAATTTTAGAAGCATAGCTCATGGAGCAGTGCACATTATTTATGAAACTGTTGTGTTTTTCCTTTTTAAAAGGCCGACAAAACACCCCAGTTTAGATAGACCGCAGTCCCATCTGAGCTTTAAAAAAATGCCAGAATCTGGGAAAAATGTTGGGATGGGCTACAGGTATCAGACTACGCCCGCAGTTTGTTTACCTTTGGGAATAGCTCAGTCTACTATGGACAATGCTCCAGTCAACAGCAAGCATGGAGGGAAGTGAGAGCGCTAACTCTATAAACAAACTATAAAACTTATATATGTAACTATATATAAAACTAGAAAATTGAACAAAAACTGTAAAAAAAAATAAAACGAACAAAACTATCAAATTAGATCTACTGAAAATTTAAAAAATAAGGGCGTCCGGGTAGCTTAGCGGTCTATTCCGTTGCTTACCAACACGAGGAGCCCTGGTTCGAATCCCCGTGTTACCTCCGGCTTGGTTGGGCGTGCCTACAGACACAATTGGCTGTGTCTGGGGGTGGGAAGCCGGATGTGGGTATGTGTCGTGGTTGCTGCACTAGCACCTCCTCTGGTCGGTCAGGGCGCCTGTTCGGGGGGAGGGGGAACTGGGGGAATAGCGTGAGCCTCCCATGTGTTATGTCCCCCTGGTGAAACACCTCACTGTCGGGTGAAAAGAAGCGGCTGGTAACTCCACATGTATCGGAGGAGGCATGTGGTAGTCTGCAGCCCTCCCAGGATCAGCAGAGGGGGTGGAGCAACAACCGGGATGGCTCGGAAGAGTGGGGTAATTGGCCGGGTGCAACTAGGGAGGAAGAAATAATAACAATGTAACTTTGCTCTCTCTTTCTCTCTCTCTCTCTCTATTTCATTAAATACGTCTTGCCGAAATACTTTTTTTACAGTACGTCTCTCACTCAAATACTCTTCTCCTCGATGGAAGAATGAGTTTTTTTTTGGGGGGGGGTATTTATAGTGGAAGGGCGTTGCTGAGGGGTTGTGACTCGTATCGCATAACAAAGCTAAGCCTATGACTATCCATGGGTGTAATAACGCATAACAAAGCTAAGCCTATGGCAATCCATGGTTGTAATAACGCAGTTATAACCACAGAAAGCAGCACTTAGGTGAAATTCACCTCTTTGCGCGTAGATTGTGCTAAAATGTCAAGATAAGCCCTAGGTTTGACATCTCTGACTTAGATGTGTCCAAGTACATCAGTAATAAGTGAAAAAGTTATTTTAGTGTTGTGTAAGCCTTTTAAGCACACAAAAAATCACATTGTCAAGAACAGTGCAGTGTTATTAAGTCACTGATAGCTTTTTCTGTTTTCCTCTTCATTCTAGTTATTGAACCAGTTTGAAAACACTGGGCCTCCTCCTGCAGACAGAGAAAGGATTAAGAGTTTACCCACCATTGCCATTACAGAAGAACATGTGGGTAAGTTCTCTCTCTCTATCTATCTAATCTAATCTAATCTATAGCGATAGATACTTCTCCCGGATTGCCACTTTGTCGTGGTGGAGAAGCTTGCATGTACTAATGAGCCCAAGAGCTATGCCGTCCAGAGCTTGGCTCCTGGAAGGGTCACCCAAGGGGGAGGTTCCAGATGAAACACGATCCAACACAGACCTCAGTGGCGGAACTGGCGGAAGATGTCTTCAGGTCACAATGCCAGTGAAGGTGGATAGAGACTGCAACAGAGGGTGGTCCCCAATCGTCTTGGTTCTCCATGCCATTGGACTCTGACCACCCCCTGCCAAAGACTGTGGTGGCTGCAGGCACATCAGCCACGCCACATAAAAAGCTGTCACACGCAGCCGTCCCCCCGGGACAGTCATACTCGACCCCAAGTGACCGCCGATGATGATGAGAGATAGATATATATCTAAAGATGTAGCTATATGGCTAGATAGATTTCTTTTTGTGTAACATTTGCTCTGTGCTCTTTGTAGGTGCAGGTTTAGAATGTCCAGTGTGTAAAGAAGACTACAGTGTCGGAGAGAACGTTAGACAGCTTCCATGCAATCATTTGTTTCACAATGATTGTATAATACCGTGGCTGGAACAGGTATTCCATCTTGTCTCTACCATTGCCATCTGTTGGGAACATATTTTGGAGATTTATTAATTGTGAACTGAATTTGGGTTTTTACCTGTCCTCTACAGCACGACACGTGTCCTGTGTGCAGAAAGAGTCTCAGTGGGCAGAATACGGCCACAGATCCACCGGGGCTGTCAGGAATGAACTTCTCTCCCTCCTCCTCCTCCTCGTCTTCCCCCAGCTCACCTAGCAATGAGAACTCTACCAGCAACTCCTAGACCCTTTTTGCCACCATCACCTTTTATCAGAAAACCTCACACTCAACGGCCAGATCTGACCCAACACTCCGAGTCACAGACAGTTGCCTGTTTTATCTCTAGGGGAAGATTTCAGTCAGGAGGTGAACTATCAAATCAAACGAGAACTATTTTTTACTTTAATCTTTTCTCCTCTTTGGGACTGTTGAAGCAGTGGATACTGGGTACCGCTATTGTTGCTGCTGCTGTTGAGGATTATGTGAGGAGGTGGGATGGGACGGTTTTTAAGGAGGATCCAAAAAAAAAAAAGGCTGTGAATTATAACGATGATGGTGATGATACTGGGATCTTTATCAGAGCCGGAGCAGAGTTTGAGCTAGAGTGGAATGCTTTTTAATGGGGACATGTCTTTTTACCACATGGCAGGGACACATATTTTATATTCAAAAAAACTCGCCCGAGGTGGCACAGACATCGTGCTGAATATGAGATTTTTGTGTAAATATATAATGCATTTTTTTAAACTGCAAATGATCTGCCACTGTACAGGGAAGGGATCCAACAAAAACCTTGTGAAGCGAAAACTGAGTGTATGCATCTTATTCTTATTTATTTGCACTTTTTTTAATTTTTGCACAACATTCTTGTGGATAAAGGGTGTTAATTTGGGCAAACTACTGAGCGAAAAAAAGATTTTAAATCTTTGCTTTGAATCAGTCATTTATGCCTTTATTATTGTTTTTCATATTAGAGTTTCCGTTTGTTTAAATATGATCCACAGGTTTTGGTAAACCCTGAATTAAGTGAAGATTTCCGCAGCTCTTCGGTCGATTCATTTCAACTCTGCTTCATCCTTCACACTTCCATAGAATACTGGGACCATTTTCTGGTCATACATTTAGCAACGTCTTAAAGACCTCCAACGGTCGTCCCACTGAAATGGTAAATGAGTTGAATAAAAACTGGCTTATTCCATGCTTTGGGATCCGACCAAATGTGTTATGAAAGAAAATTTGTTTTAAAACATTTAAGTTGCTTTTTTCGTACAATCACAATAAAATGCTTGAGCAAGAAGTCAAGAGGTTTCTGGTAATGCAGAGTTGAAGTACCCAAGAACTTTGTTGTAAATAGTTGTAAATGTGATTTGCGATGCCTGCTAAACACTCCCCAAGATTTAATCATCCGTTAGTTTGAACAGCTCACGTAGGAAAGCCATACATAGCTCTGATCATCATGCTTGCTCTGCAGATGGTTGCCTCGTGGTACATTGTCTCTGGATGCGGGACTTTCAGTAATGTCGACTACTTTTAAAGGAGTAGACTGACTTTCCCTAATCCTATCATACGGTGGCCCTCATGAGGTCGGCCCAGAGGGACATCACAAGATTTGACTAGATCTTGGCTTCCTGAACAGTCCCGGGTGTGTCCTTACTATGTGAGCTATTGTGCTTTAAATTCTGAGTGTAAATTGTGAATCTTGGGCCTCTGATTCACACTACACTGATCATGTAGTCAAGTGATTGTTCAGCAGGTTACTTTGTTTCTGAGTCTACTGTTCCAGTAATTTCTTTTGAACTGGTTTTGTACTCGGTCCCGGGTTTGACTTTATCCCTAAACAACATTTATTGTGTGAGTTTCGCCACACAGTGTAACCCCTCCTGACCTTCTCTATACTTCTCTAATCCACACTCTCTAAGCTAACATCGCATCTGTGGTGCTCTTTCATGGCATGAAACCATACTGCTACTCGCTAATCATCGCCTCTCCTCTTAACCTAGCTTCCGCTACTCTTTCCCTTGTCTTCATACTGTGGTTGATCAACGTTGTACCTCTGTAGTTACTACAACTCTGCACATCACCCTTATTCTTGAAACTCGGTACCAGTGTAGTACTTCTCCGCTCCTCAGGCATCCTCTCAGGTTCCAAGATGTTAAACAATCTAGTTAAAAACTCAACTGCCATCTCTCCTAAACACCTCCATGCCTTCACAGATATGTCATCTGGAACCAACTGCCTTTCCACTCTTCATCCTCTTCATAGCTGCCCTCACTTCCTCCTTGCTAATCCATCGCACCAGCTGATTCACTAGCCCCATATCATCCAACCTTCTCTCTCTCTCTCTCTCTCTCTCTCTCTCTCTCTCTCTCTCTCTCTCTCTCTCTCTCTCTCTCTCTCGTTTTCTTCATTCATAAGCCCCTCAGAGTACTCCTTCCACCTTCTCAACACACTCTCCTCGCTTGCCAGCACATTTAAGAATATACGTATATGAACCTGGCTCTCCCTCCCAGACTTCGCCAGATCATTGCCTCAGCTTTTGTGGTAGTGGTGACCCCATCCCACAGTATGGTGTATACTGCTCTAAATTCAAGTGATTCTCTCTCGCCCCAGTGTACTAACTGGGGCGAGTCACTGGCCCGCTTGCCTGCCTGGCCGTCTCGCTTTTTCGCTGGCTCGCTTGCCCGCCTCGTCTGCCGACTTGCCTGCCAGCCCACCTAACTTATTCGCTGGCTTGCTCACCTGCCTGCCTGCCTCGCCAGCTCTCCGGTACATCCTTGGGCTTATCTTCATCTGGCCCCGCGCCCTACCTCGTCTGGCCAGTCCCGCTTTGCCTCCGCCGTTCACTCTCCACCGCCTGTCTGGCCTTCCTCAATAAATCCCCCTTCTTTCTTATTATTTAACATATTTTTGTGTCTTGCATTTGGGTCCACGAGTCTCACTGTAACACAATGTAACAACACACCTCTGAACAAAACCTCTGAAATTGTTGCTTAGATTCATGTCAACCCATGACAAGACCATACCGGATCAGTCGGCTCCATACGGGATTGGCTGAGGCCTGGGTTAACAATGGCCGAGATTGGTGCTGTGCCCTCACAGGGTACCGATGAAATCGGTACAATCTGTTGTGGTGACCTCTGAGAAACGGGGACCAAGCTGAAAGAAGAAGATTCATGTCAACCCATCTCTCACAGGGATAAAGAGTACAGTGTCCTGCTTGCCATATTGATTTATCTGCACTAAGGGTGCAGCAAATTCATGTTTTCTTCCTCCCTTCTCCCCCTACTAGATTAAACTCATTCTTAACCATTTAAAGCGCCCCTATCATTTACTATCAATACCGCCAAAGACAAAATACAGAAGCCGCCTGTGGTGTCATGGAAATCTTCAACTGGTTGTTCTACTAACGATGGCCAAGGGTCACTTTAATGGGGGGCGTTGGCAAAGATTCCAAGGGCACTGGTTGACAGGGACACTCAGAAGTGGGGTGGGTTGGGTGACCCGGGGCACTAAGTGATAACTTCATGAACCCCAAAATCCTTGGCGTTGCCTTTGATGGCGGCAGTGGGAAATTAAAAGATGTGAAAACAAAGACCTTGCTAGAAGATGATGTTGCATGTGAGCATATAGGTATTTTCAGTGAGGCCCCATCGCAACTTTACGTAAAAGAAATGGCATTAAGAGCTTGTGGTAAAAGTTGATGTAAACTATCGTTTGCAGTTTCCACATTTTTATTTTTTTTTTACATTTCCCCCTTTTCTCCCCAATTGTATCAGCCCAATTACCCCCACTCTTCCGAGCCATGGGAGGGCTGCAGACTACCACATGCCTCTTCCGATACATGTGGAGTCGCCAGCCGCTTCTTTTCACCTGACAGTGAGGAGTTTCGCCAGGGGGACGTAGCGCGTGGGAGGATCACGCTATTCCCCCCCCTGAACAGGCGCCCCGACCGAGCGACCGACCAGAGGAGGCGCTAGTGCTGCAACCAGGACACATACCTACATCCGGCTTCCCACCTGCAGACACGGCCAGTTGTGTCTGTAGGGACGCCCGACCAAGCCGGAGGTAACACGGGGATTCGAACCGGCGATCCTCGTGTTGGTAGGCAACAGAATAGACCGCTACGTTACCCGGACGCCCTCCGCATTTTGTTTTAATCTCAACCCTGGTGTATGACACGCGGACCCTGGGCCAGAGGGATATGGGCCATTCATGATCTCCTGCTCATCCGGCGCGAGGTAATTTAGAAATGCCCCCTCCCCCCCATTCCAATATGAATCCCAATCTCGTTCTAATGCAATTCTTCATTTGTCCTGGAGCCCTGCCTTTTATAGAGTCTGAATGAGAGAGCATCATACCAGCGCATCACGCCAGGAAAACGAAGAAGCTTTCTGCTGCCGCAGGTAAAGTGTAAAGTAAAAAAGTAAAGCAGAGGGGGGGGGAGGGACGAGTGGATGGATGTGACACTCATCAGTTCCCAGCACCAAAGTCAAAAGGTAGAGATCTGCCGAGGGAGGACCCTGCTTGTCTCGGACATGTCGTTTGATTTTACCCCCGGCGGGGAGGCATCGTGTTCGGTCCGTGCTGGCGAGCTTTGCAGCGTGTTCGGTCCGTGCTGGCGAGCTTTGCATGTTGACACGTTGTTAGTCTGTTGACCTGCCGGTCGTATCGACTGTATGCACACCATGTAGACGTGTTTAGTCACACGGGTTCCTTTTGGTAAAGGACAAACGTGATCTCAGCGGATTGGTGCCGTGATAGTATGTGTGAACCAAATTTAGACTCAACCCAAACGGGATCGAGGAAAATAGGGTCGCTGCTTTAACTGGTCTCTGATGGCAGAGCATCTGCGGTTGTATGGCTCTTCCACGTTGGCCTTGAAAAATCCTTATGTTGAGATTGGTTTTACAGAAATGGATAGAACCAAGTGGTTTCAAAAGAGATGCCACTGACAAAACGATCTTGCCCTCAAGAATTAGACCATATTAGTGTCCAGTATCTTAAATATCCCTCATTAATTTGTAATGTGGTTGTGCCATATACATTTAAGAAGAAGAAAACACCAGCCAGGGTGCAGCATCTATATGTTGAGCAGTCCGTCAGAGAGGCGGATCTTTTAAGCCGAGTTTCACCACATTTGAAGTTTGGCCTGACAGACAGGCAAAAAACCCAGGACTGACCAGGCGTAAGGTCCATACATATATTAGCAGTGTTGACATAGGTTGTGCAATATAGTTAAAAGTAGGCCATCATACACCTCTGGGTATGGGTTTAATTTGATCACATGTTGACAGGAGGGCTTGTTTTGTGTTATTTTAGTACTCTGGGGCAATTTTTCACAGATATATCTCGCAAATTGACAATGACACTGTATCAATCCCAAACGTTGATGACTGACCAGCTCTGTCACACTCACACAGGAGAAGTGCTGGGTTTTCCCATTTCGAGAGCCATTTGCTGTACTTCGCGTTCAGGGCCGCTAGATGGCGGTAGCCATCAGCTCAGAGTGAGGCGTCAGGAAGGTCGTCATTGAAAACACTGTGGGTAAGATATGACATCATTTTCTCTTTCCTTGACCCAACACTTGGTGGAAAGTGAGGCATTGTTGGTGTATTTCCTGGCGTGAGAAATTATTTATTTCCATCTGATTATTTGAGTCGACAGGGTCGCGCCGAGGCACTTCGACCGTTTAGCCTTGAATGGGAGGTCTGCGCCTCAGGATTGTGGATGATGAACCAGAAACAGGAGTTTGATGCTGTTGGTCCTGTTCAGAAGAGTGCTGTGAAAGCGTCAGTGACACCATGACTCAAGCGAAAGTGTAAGCGCAGTAGTTTGCAAAGAAGTCACGTCCACCTCTCTCTGTCTTTCTCTCTCTCTCTCTCTCTCTCTCTCTCTCTCTCTCTCTCTCTCTCTCTCTCTCTCTCTCTCTCTCTCTCTCTCTCTCTCTCTCTCTCTCTCTCTCTCTCTCTCTCTCTCTGTCTTTCTCTCCCTCCCTCTCTCTCTCTGTGTCTTTCTTTATCCCTCTCCCTGTCCCCTCTCTCCCTCTGATTGGTTTTCTCCAAAGATAATTGGAGGCAAAATTTGATATACTCAATGTCATGGACAAGAATGAGGCTTCACCGGCGTCCGCTGCCACCATGAAAAAGAAGGCGGTGAGCAGCGGCGGACGCGGCCACATCGGCGCATCCAAGGCTGCCACCGCGTCCAAACGCCTGGGACGCAACGGCGGCAAGAACTGCCCGGAAACACTTCCGCCCGGCAAGCAGAGCGCGCCGAGCCTTAAACCGGCCGCGGCATCGGACGGCAACGCCGTGATGGACGAGACGGAAGACGGGGAGGAAGAGTCCAAGTTTCAGTACCCGCGTTTGCGCCGAGCCGGGGGAAGCGGCAGTGGCGGAGGAGGTGGAGGAGGAGGAGGAGGAGGAGGGGGCAGTATAAGAATGAAGAACTTTACGCCAGGAGGGGGAGCCGCGTCCGCATCTACGGCGTCCAGGAGAAACTCCAGCAGCACCGACGCTCCCGCCGCCCCAGCACGGCCCGCTACGGCTATTTCCTACAGAACCGCCGAGACGCAGACGAGCCGTCCGGGAGATGCTGCCGGCCGCGGCGACACCAGCAGAGCATCTGGGGCGGTGGCGTCTGCATCCGAGGTCTTCGTAGAGATTTCAAACGTGACAGCGGCGGGTGATGGTTGCAACGGCACCGCTCCCATTTCCAGCATGAAATGCAACAAAAACGGGGAATGCAGGAGGGACTCGGGCACCGGGAGCCTGCGCTCATTCATCTCCAAGCAGGAGAAGCAGACAGCAGCGGCAGCGGGAGGAGGAGGAGGAGGAGGTGGTGGTGGAGGAGGAGGAGGGTCGGGGAGGGCCGAGGACGGAGGGAACGCCAAGCGGGGAGCCTGTAACTCGACCTCCGCCAGCATGGACGGTTCAGTCACGCCAGGCGGATCCCTGGCCGGGGGGCAGGGAGGAGAGAGCGCCAACCCCGCCGTTACCCCCGTGTCCACCGGTGTCAACGAGAAGAAGGACTCCAAGGTGTCCTTCTCCAACGCGCCAAGCCGGAAAGCCTCCTCCTCGCTCCACGGGCCGACTCCGACCCAGCAACAGAGGAACTCTGTTACTTTCCAGAAGGCGGAGGACGGACCCCAGATTGTGGCCGCCGAAGATGCGGAGACTCGGGGCAGCCAGGCCAGCTTCATGCAGCGGCAGTTTAGCAGCATGCTGCAGCCGGGAGTTAACAAATTCTCCTTACGCATGTATGGGAGTCAAAAGGCGGTGGAGAGGGAGCAGGAGCGGGTCAAATCAGCCGGGAACTGGATTATTCATCCCTACAGCGATTTCAGGTAAGCGCTGCAGGTTGCCATCAGTTGCTTGTTTAAAAAGTCACGAGGGGGCCCTCTCCGATATGTAGCTACAACTTATTGTGGGGCTCAAAGTGCCCATCGTTGTGGGAGCCCACGCACGGCCAGTGTAATACAGGCTCCGTCTCATTCTTGAATCGATAGTCAATGCATCGGAGTAGGTCCACCATTTGAGGAGCTACCTGTTGTCATTTGACTGCATAGCATGTCTGTGCACGCGTGTAAACAAAGCCTTCCCCATTGTTCCGTATGTCTGGGATATACCCCCCCCCCCCAAAAAAAAGCAAGCCTGGCCTGCTCATTTAAGAACTGTCGCTTGAGTTCTCGACTTCCCGCCCAGTCGACTGAAATCGTACACGGCCAAGTGTTGACGGAACGACGTTGTGCGAAACTGGGCTGGGCCGTTTCAAATGCGGCTATTCAGAAGCCCCGTACCAGCGGACGGCGTGGTACAGGCTCTGCGACAAGCCACGCTGCCGACAGGATGTGCGTGTGCATGGACGTGATGCGCTCAATGACGGAATGTCACCTTGAGCCAAGTGCGCGAAAAAACCTCAAGCGTGCTCGCTTGAGACACATCCGCCCGCGCGACTCCCCGGATCACGCGTATTTTAACGACGGCCGCTCCGGGCGTGCCAGGAAACTGCCCCGCCGGACCTCGTGCAGGGGGGCAGTCTCGACACAACGCTTGACACGAATTTACTATTCTTGCAAAGGCGGCTTCAGACGGCTCGGGTTTTGTTCCCACGGACGGCGCCTTTTTGTGATCAGAGCGCAGCGGTGCACGGCTTACGACCCCCCCCCCCACTCCTCCCCTCCATCCCTCCCCCCACTCCACCCACCATACAGCCCCCCCTCCCCGCCCGCCCCCACCGTTGAATTTTGCATTAGTTTGTCAGGGAATTGATGGGCCACTCATACGGTTATTTCAGGACCCCAGCTAGCGGACAGCTCCCGTCTCATCGCGGACTATAAAGTCGGCGTAGGCTACTTCCCTCACCGCCCTCCGACCCCCCCCCCCATGCTATACCGCAGTTTATGTTCAGGCCCCAACATGCAACAATAACCACACGTCAGTAAAGCAGATACGGCTTAACTTCGTGTGTTAAACAGTGAGGAGCGTCATTCCTCGACTGGAGACTTTGCACGAGGACTGGATGCTGCTCAAGACTGACTGATAGTTTCCCCACAATTCCCAACCCCCAGATGTAGTAACGCGTCGTGAAGCGACCTTAAGTAGTGCGCTGAGACCGAAGGTTCACTGAAGCGGGACTCGGAGCTGGTTGCGTAAGTGGCGGTGTAATGACTCAGCGCTGCACCTGTCCTGCAGACATTCCTCTGACAGCGTGTCGCCCCCCTTCACGCCGCTACTTTTGTTTGTCTGCCCCGTTCTGACGTCACCGGCCATCCGCTCCCACAGCCCAGGTGGCCCGGCCGTCGTCTTGAGCTCGATGCAAGTGAGCCCCGAGTTCGGTCCTTGCGCTAAATCAGAGGGTGGGTGCACAACTCCCTTCAGGTATTTGCTCCTCAGAGGGTCCAGCAGAGCACTGGAGCCCCAACAGGGCCACCAATGCAAAACGGATTCTCCTTCGCTTTACCGTACCCCAATGATTTGTTCCGTTTCACGCAAAAGCACACAACAGTCTAAAGCAAATGACAACTATCTGAATATCTCACTGCTTTAACAATGATATGCCCCCCGCCGAGCGTGGCTGTGCTCAAATGTGGAGATCCTACCTAAAAATAACATCTTCGCCTGTTTAAACTGAATCTTGGGGGGAGGGGGCTGAATTCAGCAGAGCTGTTTTCAATAATATTTTCATCTTCAAGCAGGAGGCTGCACTGTAGGTCCTACAGTTTGTTTACGTTGCCCTGCCTTCAATTAGGAAGTCTCTGGTGCCTATCGCTTTTCCACACTGACTCCTCGGTTTTCCCATTTGACTCTATTTTTGTCTTCTTCCCTCCCTCTTTTCCCTTCCTGTGCACCACACACACACACACACACACACACACACACACACACACACACACACACACACACACACACACACACACACACACACACACACACACACACATGCCTATTTAGGTTCTACTGGGATTTCACGATGCTGCTGTTTATGGTGGGCAACCTGATCATCATCCCGGTGGGCATCACCTTCTTCAAGGATGAGACCACCACGCCCTGGATCATCTTCAACGTAGTCTCCGACACCTTCTTCCTCATGGACCTGGTGCTCAACTTTCGCACGGGAATCATCATTGAGGACAACTCAGATATCATTCTGGACCCTAAGACGATCAAGAAGAAGTACCTAAAGACTTGGTTCATTGTGGACTTTGTCTCCTCCATCCCCGTGGATTATATCTTCCTCATTGTGGAGAAAGGGATCGACTCAGAGGTGTACAAGACGGCCCGAGCGCTGAGGATTGTCCGCTTCACCAAGATCCTGAGTCTGCTGAGGCTGCTGAGGCTCTCCAGACTCATACGGTACATTCACCAGTGGGAAGAGGTAAGACACAGCTCAGCAACACGTTATCTGTTCTACGTTAAACTATTGACGTTATTTCTAGCAGCCCACACAGGCAACTCTGGGTGCTTCATTCACTCCAGACATGATGACGCAGGTATCTAAGGAATGTTAAAGCCACAAGGTGCCCAATCACAAGATGCTTATGTTGGCAAGTTTCCAAAACAAGATGGTGGCTCCCTGTAAGCATAGAGCTCCACTCCTGGTTGCCTGCTGTCCTGGGCCTGCAGGCTGGGTGTAGTATGCATTTCCCCCTGTCTACCAGTGAGTGTCGGCCGGCAGTGTAAGCTTAAGGAAACGTAGCATCCTAATTGCTGCTGTTGTCATCACTCTCATCTCCTTGTCTGACCTGGCACTCCCCCGGGTGGTGTCCAGGCGGTTTAATAAGCAGCCAATTACCATAGAAAGCTCAGTTAATCAATTGAAGCACCGTAGGAGGAGCCAGCGGGGTGCAGGAGGATGATAATATGCAACACTGATTGGCTCTTGACTGTGATTATATACCTAGATAATTATTTGTTTAAAGCCACGATGATGATGATAGGTGAGCGGGTGTTCCCTCGAGGCCTGTCTTTGGGTAGTGAGATGTGTGCTGTTGCCAGGTATATACCCAGTTCCTTGCAGACTGATCCGTGTATTCCCAAGCAGCCTGGTACAGCTATTCCTTGCCCACACCGCTTCATTTTTTCCCTATGATCTTTTTTTCTGAGGGATGCGCCAGGTTGGTACCTTGGTCTAATCTCTCCCCGCTTTCTTCCTCACATGAAGGCGAGCACCCCCCAGAGAGATATCGGGAGTCTCCAGTGGTGTGATGAGATCACTTGAGTTTTCGCCAGTGCCGATATTGGCAGGCTGTTGTTGGCATTTTGTGGTGGTGAGCTGCGCAGTGGGGCCTGGTTGCTCATTTGACCTTTGGGTAATTGGATTTCTGGAGACATGATGTGACACACACGCAGAGCGGTGCATGATGGGAAAGGGACACTTGGCATGCATGGAAGATGAGTGCCGAGAGGTGGTCTGGCTGCAAAGAGACACTGACGCAGGACGGACAGAAATTTCCTTGCCTGGTTTCGAAGCGCTCTGTGGTCCGTCCCCTTCTTCTTCTTCTTCTTCCCTATGAGCAGTCTTCAGCGTATTCACGGACGAGAGGCTGAAAACTCCGCAGCAGTGCATCTGAGCACAGTTATTTGTGTGGTTCTGTCCACGACGCTGAACAAGTTGAGTCCACTTGACCTAGCTGTACTGCAGGGATTTATGGGACTGCACCTTTAGGGCCTCAGGTTATAACTCTCTCATGAAAAAAAAAGCCTTTGACAAAGCCTAGTATTTGCCAGAAAAATAGGAGCCAGCTGCGAAAATCCCTCAAAGGTTAAAGTGGCATTTATGAAGTTCAGCTCACGTGATTCGTCGGACCAATCGCGTCCCTCATCCGGCCATCTCCCGTATCACTGAATGTCGCCCTGCCCTCAGCTGGCACGAGCAGGAAATGGTCTATCTCTCAGCTTGAAGACACCCCTGTTTCACACTTCAGTACGGGCGAGGTCGTTTAGGCGGCTCAGCTATTCGTTTTTTTTTGTCTTTGGAGAATTCCTTATATGGTTTCCACGGATCCAGACGTCCCAGGGACCACTTCCCTGTTCTCGGCAACCTTCGACCTTTGGAGCAGAAACAACGAGCGGCTCTCCGAGGCGTGCAGCACAATAGACGGCAGGCCGAAGTGACCGTCCCGTGACAGAGGATGATTGATGCGTGAGACGGCGCAGCCCAACGGTTGTTAAGGATCAGGACGGCACCCCCGTCCATCACTCTCGTGTGCGTGTCAGGTGTTTTTCGGCGTGCCCGCATCGTTAGCGTGTCAGCATGCACATGCGCCTGCGGGCTTGCGTGAGTGATCGGTGTGTGTGGGTAGACTGCCTTGTGTGTATGTGTCGTACAGCCCTGATTGACACCACGCCCCCCCCCCCCGTAACAAAGGTCTCGCCTGTTCCTGCTGTGTTTGATGGGGGACCGATGGGAACCTGTCTCCCCTGCCCATTAATCAAGCTCCCTACGAACCAAGGGGAAGGGATTCAGCATGCAGAGCTGGAGTGGACAGCCGGGACGGGATCCTGTTTAAAGCGCTTTGTTCTCAATTCCCCAGAGATTTCCAATTTGTGATGAAGTCGGGATAACAGAAAACATTAAAAAAAACAAACCTCTATGCACCTCAAAGCCATTCTCGCACACCAATCATAGTATAATGTACTGTTGTTGTACTGTGTGAGTCTCTGTGCTGTCTTCTCAATGCTAAAATCAGACATTCCTCGCTGTGCCTCCCTCGGCGCTGTTTTAACGCTCCCTCCTCTGGCTTTTCTCTGTCACGCTCCAGATTTTCCATATGACCTATGACCTGGCCAGTGCGGTGATGCGTATCTTTAACCTGATTGGTATGATGCTGTTGCTGTGTCACTGGGATGGCTGCCTACAGTTCCTGGTTCCCATGTTGCAGGACTTCCCTTCGGACTGCTGGGTGTCACTCAACAAGATGGTGGTATGTATGTATGTATGTATGTATGTATGTATGTATGTATGTATGTATGTATGTATGTATGTATGTGTGTATGTATGTATGTATGTATGTATGTATGTATGTATGTATGTGGGGCAGTAAGTCGATGCTTACCTCAAAGATATATATATATATATATATATATATATATATATATATATATATAAAACATAATTAAAGCAGCTTCTCGTTTATTTTACTACCCCTATAGGATTAGCTGTTGAGGAAAGACTTGATATGCATAGTCACAAAATTCTCGTCGAAGTGTCCGAAAATATTGATTCGATTTCAATGAACATTGGTTGACCGTGATCAATTCCTCCACAAAAGTAAAAAAAAACCAAACCAAAAACAACCTAGTGGACCATTTTGACTTGAGGCTTATCGTGTTTGCTTGAGTTTTAACATGCAGATGCCCTCTTAGACTGCAGTAAGGGGCAATATAGGAACTGCAAAATGTGCTAATTTACCTGTCACACTACCTAGTTGTCCCCGTGTCCACATATGCAATTAGTTCCCCATCCGTCGTAAGTGGGAGACCCACGAGACGTCATTAAGTGTCTCATCTTTATTTTTGCCGGATGATTCCCAAAACCAAGACTAAATTCCTTTGCAGGGTGGATGCTCCTTGCAGGGGTTTAGACGTAATACATGTGGGCCCCCTGATGTACTTAACCAAAGGCCCCTCATGCATAGTGGCGGTGGTTACATAAGTGAGATCAACAGGTGTATTTAAAAAAAACACACACAGGGCCTTGGATTGTCCTGAGGACCAATTCAGCCCGAGCAGCGTCCACGGAGGCCGGTCTACCGTCAGCGATTTGGGATGAAATGTCGGTGGTTTGAATCTATTAAACGTATCAAGGAAATTACCCGTACGTATCTCTGCCATCCCTAATAGCCTCCGGCCTGGGTGCCAGACACAGAAAACCACCTTGGGATATGAATAAGCATTCTGCGAAAAAGAAACAAAGAGAGAGAGAGAGAGAGAGAGAGAGAGAGAGAGACATACCATTGGCTCCCTCGCTCTCCCCTCCTGTGGGGGAGTAACGACGGGGCAGATGAAAGGGGGGAACAGAGGGATGAGCAGAGGGATGAGGGGAATGTGGCCGGGCAGCTGGGCTCTTTGTTGTCACGCCTCTCTCCAGGAGATAAAAGCTATTTGTTTTGTTGTTGTTGTTGTTGTTTGTTTTGGTCTATCAGCCCAGCCTCTCACTAGGTGACGGGGTGGGGTGGGGGGAGGCCCTGGCTCAGCCACGAGGCACAGCTCCAAACAGGGTTTTAAATGGATTGAATTGTGTCCCCTGATCTCGACGCAGCCCACAATTACAACGTGTAAATTTCCTCTTTGAAAAATTTGTGGAGGCCATATTTTCCAAACGCTTGTTTTTGTGTGTGTGTGTGTGTGTGTGTGTGTGTGTGTGTGTGTGTGTGTGTGTTAGTGTGTGTGTGTGTGTGTGTGTTTGCTGACATCCTGAACTAACTCTCTAAGAAAGCTGAGCAAACATAAATAAATGGTAAATGGACTGTATTTATATAGCACTTCTCTCGTCTACCGACCGCTCAAAGTAGTTTACAGTGTACTCCTCACAGTCACACACACAGTCACACACACAGTCACACACACAGTCACACACACAGTCACACAGCGATGGTGGTGGCTGCCATGCAGGGTGCCAACCTGCTCATCAGGAGCAGTTAGGGGTTCAGTGCCTTGCTCAAGGACACTATTCCATTGCTTACCAACACGGGGATCGCCGGTTCGAATCCCCGTGTTACCTCTGGCTTGGTCAGGCATCCCTATAGACACAATTGGCTGTGTCTGCGGGTGGGAAGCCGGATGTGGGTATGTGCCCTGGTCACTGCACCAGCGCCTCCTCTGGTCGGTTGGGGCGCCTGTTCAGGGTGGGATGGGGAACTGGGGGGGGGGGGGGTAGTGTGATCCTCCTATGTGCTACGTCCCCCTGGTGAAACTCCTCACTGTCAGGTGAAAAGAAGCGGCTGGCGACTCCACATGTATGGAGCAACAACTGGGATGGCTCAGAAGAGTGGGGTAATTGGCTGGATATAATTGGGGAGAAAAAAAGTGTGGGGGGGGGGGGCAACAGCTTCTCCACAAGCACCCAAATCGTGAATGGTTTTATACTTTCTCATTTCAGTGGTTAATGCTGGCTAGCGCTCTCCTGAGAGTGAGTGATGCGACACAACACGTCTGAAATCCTCCGACGTGTCACACTGCAGAGGGAGAAGGAAAACAGCGAGTTTAAATTAGAAGCAAAGCCGCTGTTAGCTTTGCATGGCGGCGGGGGGGGGGGGGTGCTGACTTAACGGCACAGACAGACGGCTGACTGTTTCATCACAGATGGACCTCTGGCATTTAGGTTACACCAACACCCCTGCAGTTACCACACATCAGTATACGGACCAGCTAGCTTAAACTGAAACAGAAATCCCCACATACTACATGAACTTATCATGTAGTCTGTGTAACTGTCGCATAGCTATGAAGACCGTGGAATAGATTCCCGGCCCTGTTTTGTTTATTACAGCGAGTGAGGTAAGCGTATTTCGGATAAGGGCGAAGAATCAGTTATCCAATGGAAGGCATGAGAGGGTCAAATATGATTTAGGATATAAATGTCAAAGGCCTGGCTGGAATATGGGAAAGAACTAGCTTGGGGTTGGAGGACAACATCTGCCCTGGTATAAGACCAACCAGTCAAGCCTCACCATAGTAGCCTCTCTGACACTTCTTACATGTATTATGATAATACATGTAGGAAGTGTCAGAGAGGCTACTATGGTGAGGCTCTGTGACACTTCTTACATGTATTAGATCATAATACATGCAAGAAGTGTCAGAGACTCACCATAGTAGCATCTCTGACACTTCTTACATGTATTATGATACCATAATACATGTAAGAAGTGTCAGAGCCTCATCATAGTAGCCTCTCTGACACTTCCTACATGTATTATGATACCATAATACAAGTAATAACTGTCACAGAGGCTCACCATGGTAGCATCTCTGACACTTCTTGCATGTGTTGTGATACATTTCATGAAGCACCATGCTGCCTGCTGACAGGTACTGCATCACTCCAGCCACAATACATGACACATCCTGACAGGCTGGGTTTTATATACACCCAGACCCACAAAAGTGACTCTGCTGAGTACATTGAAGAGTAGGTCCCACCTCAGTGAAGTAAGTCAACAGCTGGCAAACAGTGACGGGCCACTGAGTTCTCCCATCCTTCCACTCCTGTACATAACCAAGGACAGACGGTCTCCAGAGGGCCGTAACTCTGAAACTAAAGGGCTATTCTGGCTTGGTACAGGCTGCCCAAAGCCACCTGAGACCACCCTCCCCTATTGAGTGGCTGACAACTTGTAACATTAGCCACGGTGTTGCGGTCAGCCCATGCACCAAGCCAGCGGCTGGCTGCAGTGTGAGCTGGTAGTTCGGGGCCCAGGGGCGGTGACTCACGGGGGGTGTTCAGAACAGTCTGCAACACTGACTGATGCCCACAGACCAGTAATTGGTTTTCAGCAGGACTCGTATTGCCTCGGGGAATATAGGTTGTTTTCGCGGTCACAAACAATTCTAATGCATTAATTCAACTTTGTGTGGGGCATTAGATGGCTCAATGCGGCTCCCCTCGGGTACACATTTAATGTCCGCCTGGCAGCGGGGTTGGGCAGCAGGCTGGCGACGAGTGGCAACGGAAAATAAGAGAAAATAGGTAGCTATAGTCAAAGCAAGGCTAACCGACGGACAGGTTTGCGTGGTTTCAACTCCGGAAGTACGATTGGTTGTACTCTTATTATGTCATGGTGTCTGAGCGGTGACCACTGTCGCCTCACAGCGACGGGGGGTCCTGGCTGCGATTCCCGTCCATCTGTGTGGAGTTTGCATGTTCTCCACGTGTTTGCGTGGCTTTCCTCCGGTTGCTCGGGTTTCTTCCCACAGTCCACTGGAGTAAACGGGAGTCTCTAAATTGCCCATAGGCGTGCATGACTGTGTGACTGTGTCCTGTGATGGGCTGGCAAACCATTCAGGGTGTCACCCCACCGTCTGCCTGATGTATGCTGGGGTGGGCTCCAGTCTCCTACGACCTTGAATTGGATTACGCAGGTATAGATGATGGAAGGATGGATGGATTGAAGTAACTCTGGACAGTTAATACCATGTTAATGCCCCCCCCCCCACCCTCCTACTGTAAGCACACCACAGACATATCTCTCTCTCCCATTCTCCCCTGCTTTTATTGGCTAGGTGGTGTTTTGCACTGAATGTGCAGATTCCCTTGGCTAGAATAAGCAGGCGCCGATACAGAGTCACTATGGAAGGGGTTAAACCACTTCATGTATTTACTGCACCTCAGTCAGCCAGACTGCAATGTGGGCGTACTGTTGCCAATACTAAATTGTATTTGGACGACTCACAGTTCCTCTGACGGCATATAAAAATGGAAAGCGAAAGCGGCCGTAAGATCTCTGTAAACAGACCCGACGTTAAAGGGTGTTGTTTCCCGAGAGACGAGTGAAAAAGATCGAATATTTTCGTACCCAGAGGAGCGGAGCGCGCCGCGCTCTGAATGATTCCACTGTTATGTGCAAAAAAAAGAAAAAGGTTGTATACAAGTAGTGCTGCATTTGCTATCAATTGCATCGTTGGGACTCGCGGAAGTGTAATAGAAATGTTGTGAGCCGTCACAGAGTATAAATCTATGGTGAAAGCACTGCCGATACTGCCGCGGTCAACTGCAAAAAATGTGCGAGTGAGCGGGTATTTCATTGCCTGTGGTCCCATATGCCCCGTTATGCCTCTGCACAAGCAGGGGTTCAAGATAAAAAGGGACCAGAATATACCAGCCCACCTCAGAAAGGCCTTGAGCCCATCCGAACCAGTCCAGGCAGCATTAGATGGGCCCTTATGGAGATGGGAAGAACATGCCTTTCTTTTTTATTTCTCTCTGAGGCTGGAGTTGAATGGGCCTGGGAAGGGGGGGGGGTTGCCCCAGCCAATCTCTACCAGATCGGATGGATAGATAGATAGACAGATAAAGAGACAGACAGATAGAGAGAAGGAGATGTAAACAGAGAGAAAGAGAGAGAAGGAGGTAGAGAGCTCACTGGTCACTGTCATTTCAGATAGGCCAGTGTGAACACAACCAGAATGACCAGGCTTTGTCACGTGAACGTTATTTGTGCAGGTTTAATGAAGGTTTTCGGCTGTCAGCCACACACATCCATGTCTGTTACAGGGTCATCATTCTGTTTGCAGAGCTCTCCCTTTCCCCTCCCTCCCTCCCTGCACCAGTCAGTTCTACACAGAGCCATAATCCCCGTCCCCCTGGGTTCAGAGCGGTATACCTTCATGGGACTCGCTGAAGGGCGACAACCCATCTTTGTATTTGGACTCTGTGTGCACTTTCCTTTATTTTTCCTCGTACAAACATTTTAAATGTTTTACATAATCCACGGAAATTATACGGTCCAGCACATTTGGCTGCTTAAAAAAAAGAAAAAAAAAAGAATCAATGGACCACTGAAGTCCACAAACCTCTTACTTCTGTGGCAAAATGCTCTACTAGAAGGTTCATGCCCTCGTCACGACCTGCTTCCCTGAGCCGATGCTGGCTGTGCTGCTCAACGAGACCACTTATAGGCGAGGACCGCCGTACAGCAAGGCCATAAGACATAAAAAAAGGGGGGGAAAAGACATTTTTGGACAATGCATTAGACCCTGTTCTCTCATATGGTCATGTGGGCCAGTCAGTAGCTGATGGTGAGGGTGAGTAGCAGCAAGTAAAAAAAAAGTTGATAGTTCCCAAACCAAAACCTCCTGGGAGGGTTACTGAGACTCAATAGGAATCTAATCCTCCATCATCCATCATCCATCTAGGACTCTCTCTGTCACACACACTCTCTCTCTCTCTCTCTCTGTCGCTCTCTCTCTCTCTCTCTTTCTATATCCATTCACATGACATGTGGCAAACAAACGTGCCCGTACGCATTGGCGCTCCCTCATCCGCTTGCCGGTGCTATTTCAGAATCAAAGTGCTCGTCGTTCATCTATTATTCAATCTGTTTCACTCTACTGTTTCTCTTTCTTTTTTCCCCACATACTCCATTTAGCCAGGGCCCACTTGGTGGAGCTATGTTTACCTGTGAAGTCCTTATTTGCCTGTTCCGTTGACCGAGAAGTCTTTCTGTCGCAGATTGTATACCATAAATTATAACGAGCCATTACGGCATAGTGGGTAGTAGTACCACAGTAAGTTATAACGAGCCATTACGGCATAGTGGGTAGGAGTACCATAATAAAAGACAAGTACCTTTAGCTACATGTGACAAAGGTGTACTGTGCAGCATGTATTTAATAACACTACTACTACTACTACTACTACTATTACAACCAGTACTACTACGACTACTACTGCTACTACTACAACCTGTACTACTACTACTACTGCTACTACTACAACAACCAGTACTACTATGACCACTACTGCTACTACTACTACAACCTGTACTACTACTACTACTGCTACTACTAGTACAACCTTTACTACTATGAATACTACTACTACAACAGTACTATTAGTAATACAACCAGTACTACTACTACTACTACAACAACCTGTACAAGTACTACTACTGCTACTACTACTACAACCTGTACTACTATGAATACTACTACTACAACAGTACTACTACTACTACTACAACCAGTACTACTACTGCTACAACAAAAACCTGTACTGCTACTACTACATCAACCCGTACTACTACTACTACTACAACCTGTACTACTACTACTACTACTACAACCAGTACTACCACTGCTACTACTACTACTACTACAACCAGTACTACCACTGCTACTACTACTACTACTACAACCAGTACTACCACTGCTACTACTACTACTACTACAACCAGTACTACCACTGTTACTGCTACTACTACTACTAATGATAATAATAATAATAATAATGGTAGTGATGATGACAATAGAATAATATTGGGTAGGAAAACATTGTAATATATTCACAATTAAGAAAAAGCAGCACAAAGAAGATTTATTTTCTCTTTGTTGTAGCAGGAAATGAACAGAATGCTGACGCATTTCTATTTGTCGTCTGAAAATAAAAGGGATTATCATGGAGGGAGTTCACTTAACACAAACCTAGGGAGGAGATTAACTCATCAAGGGTCGTTCTCACGTGTGCTCCCATACGAGCTCTGGGAGATTAATGGAGTTGTTGATGATATAGCCTCCCTTTGTTCCCCGTTAAAGACCGGACTCAAATGCTTACCGTGTGACTCACTGCCCACGTAGGGCTTCCACATGGGCGAACCGGAGTCAGCGTTGTGTGCAGGCAGGGGTCACCGCAGGGCTCCTGCAGGAGAGAGCGAGAACGAAACGGTGAGGTAGCCTGAAGTACTGGATCGACTCCGCTTGTACTGAACACGCGACTCCCTCGTTTATAAGGCAGAGTTTGGCATGGAGCCATAGTGAGAGAACATTGCGCTGCTGTTTTCAATTAAGTAAGTACTGAGTGCTGATTTTAACGTTAAGTGTGAGAGATGGTCTCAGAGTGATCTGAGTACTGGACTAATGCCCGTTGACTTTGCGTGCGAGGTGCAATCTGAGTACTGTCAGTTTAGCAAACTCAACAAAAGCAGCCCAGTGGCTGCTTGTCACGCCGCGCTGCAGATTCTTATTCATACGGCAGCGCCTCCAAGACGGCATATTTAACGGCCTCTCATTACAATGTCTCTCTAAGGAAATTATTTCCAAACCCTCTCTACCCCGCTGATTAGGCCTCAAAGGGTTCCCCTGACGTCTCGTCCTCCTCCTCCTCCTCTCCCTTACTTTCTAATGCAACCCTGTCCCCCCGAGTTCTCATTTATACAGCTTCCATTCGCCGTCTCCCAACTTCTCCTGCTGATTGCCGGCTCCCCCCCCCCCCTGCTGACCTTCCTGCAAAACATTGTCTAAAGACCTTCGCTGCCTCGAACTGTTTGCTTTACCCTCACCCGTTCTCCCCCCTTTTTCTTTCCCCACAGAATGACACATGGTCAGAGCTGTACTCCTTTGCAGTATTCAAGGCAATGAGTCACATGCTGTGCATCGGCTACGGCCGGCAGGCTCCGGAGAGTCTGTCGGATATCTGGCTCACCATGCTGAGTATGATTGTCGGAGCAACCTGCTACGCCGTTTTCATCGGCCATGCCACGGCGCTCATACAGTCGCTGGACTCCTCCAGACGACAGTACCAGGAAAAGGTAAGGAGCCTTCCTCGGGAGCCCACGCCTCTGCCCCTTCCATCTTTTTCCATTTTCCCTCTGCGAACTCTTCCAGGTGTCCGGGAGCTATGCTTATTAATCTGAACACATCTGAACACATCTCAGAAATCTGAATCAGGGATGAAACAGTCCCTTACCATGTTAAGGTTATCACCTCAGTCTCCTCCGTCTGTCCATCTTATGCTGCGCGCTCATATAGCTTCTCGGGTTCGAGGTGCTGGTATTGAGGTATTTTTGCTCACGAAATTGTCCTTTACCGTGCCGTGGTGTAACATCAACACAAGTATTTCTGTACAGTAGAGGATTCTGTATTACCTATTCATTAAATGCCTGAAAGTCTGTACGGCAACAACCCACACAGTATATGTATTTCTGGGTAACACCTCAATGTACCGTTAGCTGGTGTCGAAACAGCAGCTCTCGCAACATGTACTTTGACTGCAGAGCGTTACTGGGCACCAATTATTCTGTATCCTGTTTCTTGACAAGATACCACACACACCCCCACCACCCCCCCCCGCCCCCCCCGGCCACGAGAAGCTATTTTCCTGTCAACATCAGATATCTGCTGAGGCAGGTTTGGGGAGAAGGATCGCGTTGGGCAGCACTGCAGCAGTGGTCTGTGGTGCTCAGAGAGGCGCCTCTCTGTTTCCAAGCAGAGTCTCCCTGGCTGGGGAGCAGAGGGAGCGCTGCTGGTTCTCCGCAGCCAATCAGAGGCTGCGGGTGTGTTCGGCCAGGTAGAGCCAAGTCGCTGAGGGCTGTGTGTGTGTGTGTGTGTGTGTGTGTGTGAGAGAGAGAGAGGGGTAGAGAGAGAGAGAGAGAGAAAGGGAGAGGGGGAGAGAGAGAGAGAGAGAGGGAGAGAGGGGGGGGAGAGAGAGAGGGGGAGAGAGAGAGAGAGGGAGAGAGAGAAAGAGAGAGGGGGAGAGAGAGAGAGGGGGGAGGAGAGAGAGAGAGAGAGAGAGAGAGAGAGAGAGAGAGAGAGAGAGAGAGAGAGAGAGAGAGAGAGGGAGAGAGAGGGGGGAGAGAGGGGGGGGGGGGGGGGGGGAGAGGGAGAGAGTGTGTGTGATATGACGTCCCCTTGGGCAGCAGCAAAATTGATGAGCCAGCAGACCTGTGTGTCCTGCCAATGTCGTCCTGAAGGTGACGTAAGAAACCATGGCTGTCGTCGTCCCCCCCCCCCCATCTCTCTCTCTCTCTTCTGTGCATCACTCGCTCAATGGCTTCTCCCTCTTCATTCTCTCTCAATCTGTTGGTTTTACACACTCGGTCTCACCCTGCGTGCCTCCCACACTTTCGCTACTGAATTGCCTCATTGCCTCCCCTCCCGTCTTCCCTCCATCTCCTAAATGTTGTGTGGTATCTCTTCGTTTACCTGCTTTGTCTCCTATCTCACTCTTGCCTTTATCTCGCTTTCTGTCTCTCTCTCATCCCCTCACAATCATCTTTCAATCTCTCCCCGTATCCCTCTCCCTGGTGTTTGTGTCCTTGAGAGGTGCAGTGCTAACTGCCTGCAACAGGGACTGGAAATAGGGGGGGGGAGGGGAAAACCTGCGGGAGACCGAGAGGGCTTGCTACCTACCAGTCCACGCGTCTCAGAGCCCAAGTCTCTTAAGACGCCCGGACAGCGAGTCTGTATGTTCTGCAGCAATTACAGTGATCACGCCGCCCTGTGTGTTTTGTTCAGTCTCTCCTCTGTGTTTCCTCTCAGAGGCTTGTGTAACTCCTGTCAGGGCTCCGGCTGGTTTCTACCTGGATTGGACCCGCACAACAAGCCTCTCGGTTCATTTGGCGCACACACGGTTCGCCCCCGGCAGCTGATGCTAAAAATCCTCGGATAACGCTTGTCGTGTCCTACGCATGAGAAACACTGTCCTCCACCTTGGGGGGTCATTCAAATGAGCAACCTTTCCAGCTTTCCAATCCCCCCTACTCTTCTATTAGTGATGGAGGAGGGCGGTCTGGCACAGCCTCCAGGCTGCAGAAGTAATGTGCTTTTTACAGCAAGACATAAAAGTCCCATGGAAATTGCACTCCGTGGAAAGGTGCAGAAGGAGTGAACACAGCACCGGCGTTTGAGAATATATTTTTAAAGCTAATCACCGGCACCTGTTGTGCAGCACTGGTACTTCTTAGTATAGGTGCAGTTTTGGCTTTGGTTCAACACAGAATCAAACTGAGATGTTGAAAAACAGATAGCGCCATTGTATTATTAACACCACTGTACATATAGTGTGTCTTCCATCCATCCCCAAGAATCTAAACTAAAGAAGGGACTATCGTCCCGCTCTGATGGCCGAGTCCACTCGTCACGTGGCTGGGAGGTTCCTATCCCAGACTCGCCGTAACCGCTCACGGCCAGAGCGTCCACGGGGTAAGGCCTTCATTAGGCCGCCCTTACCCGAGGGATAGTGGGTGTAGATCGGTGTAGTGTTCGGGGACTCGTCGTTCTCCAGCGACCCCTCTGGCCCATCCGGGCACCTGCAGCCAAGCAACCGAAAGCATTCTCCCTTCGCGGCCTGAAGGTAACGCGACCCATGCGAGGAGGCTTCAGCGTGTAAAAGAGCGAGAGCAGCCGAGACGAGTTTGAAGGAAGCTGGTGTTACGACTATCTCCTTCCTGTGGAAACGCGAGCCAGGGGAGTTATTCGACAAGAGGTCCGGCCATATGCCAGTGGGTTAATGGGCTGGGATAAGGGGGAAAACTAGAAATAAACTAAGAAAAAAAGAAGGGGCTATCGGATAAATGCCCCCATGCAGTTGTTAATTTGTAAATATGTAAGGCCTTTGCACACCAAGTCCAAAATTTTCAACGGAAAATTTTACGCGTGCAAAAATAAATACAGCCTAATGTTTTGTTCATCAAGTTTACACATCAACTCCAAGAAGCTTGTCCGTCACAGGTGTTTTTGGAACAGTTTTGATTTTTAGCCCCCCCCCCCCCCCCGTCTGTCAATAAGCTCGCGGAGATTTGTGGGCATTGTTGGACCGGGATGACCAGTTGCAAAAAACACACACAAGAAAAGTTCAGCTTTGGTGTGCTTAAGACCTTTTAGCCTTTGCCTGATGGGTCGTCGTTTTATTCCAGACTTCCCAAAGCCATGCATTTATTTCTACAGAGCCCCTTCTGCTCGTCTGTCTGGGTTTTTCTCCAAACCACCACACGGTGCGGATTAGTGTTTGGACCGAGGACACGTCTATTAACAAGCCGCGGAGCAGAGAGCGCCGGCCAGGCGAGCGAGGCCGCTGCTGCTGAGCGGATCCGCTGCGCCTCCTTTTTATCAGTTGGTTAGTTGATAGCAGGATTGTCGTGTTGACACTGCGTTGGTGTTGGTCATGTTGCAAAAGGGGGGACAGAAAGTGTGGAGATTTTTCTGTCGATTCAACGGTGATATGATGATGTGAATTAGAATCAGAATTGCTTCAGTTCCTAACACAACAGGTGAACATTGATTTGTCCTGGTGGCACTGCTGAAAAGACCCATTATCAAATTATACAGTGAAATAGTGCATGGCTCGATGGTACTTTGCACACAACACAAAAGGACAGGTTTTTTTTTGTGATGCCCCCCCCCTTTTTTTCCTCCGTAATTGTCCCCATCCAATTACTCCAATCTTCCGAGCCACCCCGGTCACTGCTTCACCCCTCTCTCTACTGATCCGGGGAGGGCTGCAGACTACCACATGCCTCCTCTGATACATGTGGAGTCACCAGCCGCTTCTTTTCACCTGACAGTGAGGAGTTTCGCCAGGGGGACGTAACACGTGGGAGGATCACGCTATTCCCCCCAGTACCCCCTCCCACCCTCAACAGGTGCCCCGACCGACCAGAGGAGGCGCTAGTGCAGCGACCAGGACACATACCCACATCCGGCTTCCCACCCGCAGACACGGCCAATTGTGTATGTAAGGATGCCCAACCAAGCCAGAGGTAATACGGGGATTCGAACCGGCGAGCCCCCGTGTTGGTAAAAACGAAAGTTTAAGACACTCAATAAACGGTAGTCCAGACAATTTTACGTAAACACACTCACTGATCAACCCTCGACAGTTTCAATAGCCATGTTTACAGGATCAGCTCCACACTCCTGCGTTGCTGTGAGGTCTGGATAGTAAATTCAGTCTTGGCGAGACAGCAACCAGACAGCACTCAGAGCTGCTTGTCATGGTGTGCCTGGATACGGGATTGTTTTCTACTTTATCCTCCTCCCCCTCTGCCACCACCCACAACAGTGATCTATCTATCTTCTCTCAGCCAGACGCCTTGTGTCACTGATCACTCCCATTACCCAGACAGCATCTGCCTCTGCATCGACGGCGTCCCTACACATTCCTTTATAATCATTAAGAGAAAACAAAAAAAGCCAAATGATGATCACAGTGGAGACATCACCGATGCAAAAACTCACATTAACCAATAATATCTTTCAGTATCTGTGGCCGAATGAGAGGATCTCTAAGGTTTGCTGCAGGGCCTCATTCCATCGATGGAGACTTAGTGTGTTGTTCTGCATGTTTCCAAATTCATGACAGAAAATATGAGGCCGGACTTTGTGCTGTCTGATTTTCCTCTCCCTGGTGAATGTGCTTTATAATATAATGAACCAGTTTTGTGGGGAATGGAGTGAATGAATTATACATCCACATTGCAGTTTGGGAAGAATGCAAATTAGAATTTCACATGGAGAGGCAGGTGATTGTAGGAGGAGATGTGAGATAGAAGAGGAAAGGAGAGGAGGGGAAAATGGTAATTTTTATTTATCCTTTATTCAACCAGAAAGGTCCCATTGAGATAACAATATCTCTCCTGCCAGGGAGTCCTGGTCAAGATGGGCAGCAAAACAAAATAAACAGGTTTCACATAAAAGTACAAACAGGGATAGCTAACATCACAAAAGCATACCAAAAACACAATAAACAGACACAAAACATACTGGGATCAGGGGCTAAAAAGAGGCATGGAAAATAATGGCGCTTGTTAAACGCACTGATATTGTTCTGTAAAACTGATTTTAAGATATTTTAAACATGTCAAGAGAGGGTCAAGATTCCAAGGTAAACATGCCTTGCAGGTTATTCCCAGCTTTTGGGGCGGGAAAGGAAAAGGCAGATTTCCCCAGCTCTGTTCGAGTGGCTGGGACCATGAGGAGAATGTTCTCTGATGATCTAGTGTGACTACTGGAGCAACATGTCAGCAAACCGGACATGTACTGCTGGAATTTACCCAGGAAAGCTTTGCAATAAAGAGTAAAATATGGGTTTTTCCAGTGGTGGGCTGTTAGTGCCATCGGGTCCTTCTCTGCTGTCAAAATCAAAATCATAATTCGGTTGTCATAGTGAAATTGGAGTGTGCCTGAAATGTGTCTGAATTTAATTACTTATTTTCTAGTAGGCCTGAGCAGGGATGTCCTACGTCATCCGAACCCATTACATCCTTGAACCAGTCCTAGTTGTGGCGCCCGGGTAGCGTAGCGGTCTATTTCGTTGCCTATCAACACGGGAGTCGGTGGTTCAAATCCCCGTGTTACCTCCGGCTTGGTCGGGCGTCTCTACAGACACAACTGGCTGTGTCTGCGGGCGGGAAGTCGGATGTGAAGAGCGGGGTAGTTGGCCAAATACAATCGAGGAGGAAATGGAAGAAAAAACTCAACACAATACTAGTTGTTTCTAGCCTTTTCTTGAAGCCCGCACCTGCAAACTGATTATCACTTTGAGTGACCGTATCATCAGCAAATCAAATCTTGATGTGTAGTGACAGAACGCCCCTGGGTCCCGTGACGTATCGGTGCCAGCCCCCGTGCCGTCATCGACGTTGAGCTTGAGCCTTTTGGCGGGTTATGAGCTAACTAAGCGCAATGGCCGCCGCATTCACAGCTACTGGCGATCTTGTTGCCAAGCTACTCGGTGTTTTTGCGAATCTAGTCGGACTGTCTGCATTTGTTTACACTTTCTCCCAAACGGACAAATCACTGGATGAGTTTAGCGAGAGAAGGCTGCCACGAGTCTTTCAAGTGAGGCGGAACTTCAGCTCCAGGTTCATTGTGGGTAATATTGTGGCCATGCTGCTGTAAACTACTAATAAAACACGTTAGTCCCTAGCTAACGGGTCTGACCCTTTAGCCGAGCGGTTAGTGATGTCGCCTTGTGGTGCAGTACAGCCCGTGTCGAATCCCGCACCAGGCAAGAAAATAAAGGGTTACAGGGGTGGCAACGGCGCGATCCGGAAGTGTGCAGATCCTAAGAAGTCTCTTCGGAGCGCGGGAATAACAAAGCGCGAGGGAGGGTGACAACTGTAAACTACTAATAAGACACGTTAGCCCCTAGCCAACGGGTTTGACCCTTTAGCCGAGCGGTTAGTGATGTCGCCTTGTGGCGCAGTACACCCCGTATCGAATCCCGCACCGGGCAAGAAAATCACCGGTTACACTGTTATGGCGGGTTGTGAGCAAACTAAGCGCAATGGCCGCCGCATTCTCAGCTACGGACGACCTTGTTGCCGATCTACTTCGTGATTTTCGCGAATCTGGTAGGATTGTCTGCATTTTTTTACACGTTCTCCCAAACGGAATGAATTACTGGATGCATTTTTCGAGAGAAGGCTTCTCTCGAAAAACAAAACGCGTGTAAACTTACTCTGTAAATCTATCTATCTATCTATTTATTTATTTCAAAGCGTGTAAATTTGAGAGACTCGTGTCTCAAGTGCGGTGGACCCTCAGCTCCAGGTTGGTGTGCAAATTTTTCTTCGTGAATTGGAGGCGGTGCACTGATCATATTGTGGCTAAACTTTATTGACTTTGTTTAAGTTGCACGAGTGACTGGTGAACACTGCTTCAGCTGTGGAAACTTGCTTGTTCTCTCCACCAGGCGGTATGCGTTTGGTCACTTGTGTGTGTCTGTCCGTGACTAATCTCGCAAACTACTGGACTTGTCAAGTCAAGTCAATTTTATTTGTACAGCCCAATATCACAAATGACAAATTTGCCTCAGTTGGCTTTACAGCAACACAACATCCCGTCCTTAGACCCTCGCATGGGATAAGGAACAACTCCCTAAAAAAAAACCTTTAACAGGGAGAAAAAATAGGAAGAAACCTCAGGGAGAGCAACAGAGGCGAGATCTCTCTCCCAAGACGGACAGACGTGCAGTGGATGTTGTGTTTACAGAATAAAACACAATTTACAGAACACAACATTGAAAGAGGATAACAGAATTATAACGAGATATAATGATATGAAAAAATGATGAGGAGGATGCCAAACAGTGTCCAGATGCCAATGGGACAGCTTAGGACCTGAGCCACACGACCACCATCACCATGTAGACCTGGCAGGAGGACAGACTACACATGCACACATGGGAGACTCACATCTCACCATTCACATACACGGGGGAAGAGACAAGGAAAAACATTAGTCACATATCGGAGTGAAAGAAGGATATAACATTTAAATCAAATCAAATGTCTATTTCGTACATGCAAAAGAAAAGAAAAAATGACCAAGCATTAAAAAAAAAAACGATAAAAATAAAACCAGAAGAATTCAACAAGAATTCTAAATAGAGAATCTAACAAATATTGTATGTTTGAACAGGAGCAGGAGGAAGTTACTGCTTATAATTTCCTGTCCCCTTTCTAATGCTCAATTGATAAACCTAAATAATAAACTTAGTTTTTCACACATCAGAGTATGTCAATCTCAATGTCTATCTCAGAATTACTCAATAAAAACAATAAAAGCAATAAAAAACATTGAAACAGGATAACAAAATTATATGGATTTATAAGATACATATATAAAAAATGTGGAGGAGGATGCAAAGCAGTGTCCAGGTAAGGACTAACATCACCATGGAGACCTGGGAGGAGGTCAGACTACATGTGCACACAGGGGAGACTTACATCACACCATTAATATACATAGGAGAAGAGAAATGAGAGGACATCATTCAGAGAGAGAAAAGACATGAGAAAAGAGAACTGTTTACGATAGTCAATCTATACTCTATAATTTCATTGGCAGAACAGAGCTTGTTAAATTAATTGAGACAGAAACTGACCGACCATGCAGTAGAGATCTTGAAGTACTCAATTTAAAGGCAACTAATTGTTGGTTAAGGCAAAAAGATGAGTTTTAAGTTTGGATTTAAAGGACTCTACAGACACTGATTTTCTGATGGAAGCAAGCAGGTTATTCCACAAGAATGTGTGCCGATAGGAAAAGGCCCTGCCACCAGCTGACTTCTTTTTAACTTTGGGTACACACAGGAGCCCTGTATTTTGAGAGCGGGGTCTCGAGATGGAATTTACGATTTAAGGAGATCAGATAGGTATGATGGGGCAAGCCCATTTGGGATTTTATAAATCGGCAGAAGCACCCTGAAGTCTGATGTAACATGGATAGGAAGCCAGAGAAGGAGGCAAGAATTGTTGTAATGTGGTCAAATTTTCTATTTTAGTTAGGATTCTAGCTGCAGCATTTTGAACCATCTGAAGACTTTTAGTACTAGCATGTGGAAGACCTGAAAACAGAACTTTACAGTAATCAAGTCTGGATGAAACAAATGCATGTTTTAGAGTTTCTGTGTCAGCCATGGACAGGAATTTTAGCTGTTACATAAGTGAAAAAGGCATTCTTGGTGATTTCTTTTATATGCTTATCAAGGGAAAGGCTGGGATCAAATGTAACACCAAGATTTTTGGCTGCCACACTTGTGAAATCAGAGTTGTCGATTTTATTGTTACTTGATTGAATTGGTGTCTGTGTCTAGCAGGGCCAATGACCAGCATCTCAGTTTTATCTGAATTTAAAAGAAGGAAATATAGTGGCATCCAAATTTTCACAGCAGCCAAGTAGGCCTCTAAATTAGGTCATTTGAAATATAAAGAGAGAAAAGTAGAGGGCCAAGAACTGAGCCCTGAAGTACGCCATATTTAACATCAGATAATTTCAATATAATATCATTATAGCAGACACACTGTATTCTTCCAGATAAGTTGGAGTTAAGCCAAGAGAGAGCTAAGCCAGAGACACCAAAATTACAATTTATTCTGTCTAATAGTATACAGTGATCAATGGTGTCAAAGGCTGCACCAAGGTCCAGTAGTAGAAGCACAGAGGTGGAATCAGAGTCCATAGCAAGTAGAAGATCATTTGCCACTCTGGTCAGAGTAGTTTCAGCGGAGTGACAGGCCCTAAAAGCTGATTGCAAAGGTTCATATAGATAGTTTTCTTCTGTATGGGTTGAAAGTTGTTGCTATACAAATCTCCGGTACTTTAGAAAAGAATGGAGATTCGAGACTGGTCCACAGTTATTAATAGACCATGGCTTGAGGTGCAGTTTTTTAAATAGAGGTTTGATCACAGCTGTCTTAAAACTGCTGAGAAGAGTGCCAGTAGTAAGTGATAAATGAGCAATGTGCAGCATTGTGGGTCCCAGGAAAGGCTAGCGGTCTTTTAAAAGGTTTGTTGGTAAAAGGTCAAGTATGCAAATAATTGGTTTAGAAGCTGACACAAGCTTAGTCAAAGTATCAAGAGAAATAGACTCAAAGCTGTAATAACAGAGACTATCAGTGACTCATTGTATAGATATGACTTTGGTAAGACAGGATCTGCAGGAGTAGCTGGAATTGAACTAATTTTGTTTATGATCTCATCAACCTTATTGCAGAAAAAGTCTAGAAACTCATGGGCCATGAATGGTGAGCAGCTAATAGATGGGTGCTTTTTAGTAAATTTAGCTACAGTGTCAGGCCCCTGCTGCCGATCGACCCGGTCACGGCTCTTTTCTGTCCTGGCCCCACAGTGGTGGAATGAACTCCCCACTGATGTCAGGACAGTGGAGTCACTGCCCATCTTTCGGCACAGGTTGAAAACTCACCTCTTCAAGAACTACTACTCTGTTACTTGCTCTTAGCACTCATTGTATTCACTCATTTAAAAAAAAAATCTCTTTCTTGCACTTTTACTTTAGCACTGGTTTTGCTCTTAGGTGCTTGTTTAGAGAGAAGATGCACTTATGACCTCTGATGACGTAGTTCTCCTGATTTCCTACATTAAATGCACTTATTGTAAGTTGCTTTGGATAAAAGCGTCGACTAAATGACTGTAATGTAATGTGATGTGTTAAAGAGAAATATGAGATTATGTTTATTAATATTGATTAAGCGAGACAGATACACTGCTTTTGCAGCAGATAAAACATGCTTGTATTTCAATAAACAGTCATGCCAAGGTAGGTAAAAAACTTCCAATTTTGATTTTCGCCATTTATGTCCGGTCTCCCGCAGGCCCGCTTAAGAGCACATATTTCATTGTTAAATCAGCGTGTAGGCCTCTTTAGTCACCTAGCTCTGGTAGTGAGAGGTGCAACTGAATCATGGAAATAAGAGAGGACCACATTTAAGTCACTATTGAGATTTTCAACAGAGTCTGTCTCTACAGGGAAAGGAGCCAAGACTTCAGGCAGCTCTTAGCCAAATGCAGCTACAGTTGATGGACCAGTGTGGCAAGTGGCAATTACATCTGTGCCAACATTAACAGGACTGGCCAATAATGCTTCAATTTTAATGAGAAAATGATCTGACACAACAGATGTGGTACAATAAATCAATCTTATATAGTGCTTTTCTAGTACTCAAAGTTGGTATCAATATCAATTGGAATTAAACACTTGTGTTATTAGTTGACAGTTTTGAAGACCTACGCTTGGAATGTTGTGTGGTCACACTTTTGTTAACATTAGCTAGATGTTTGATTCTGTAGATTATTAAGTGCTTTGTCACACATTTCACCTCCACCAGTGGTAGGAATGATTATTAGATTTTTGTGATTCCACATTTAGGAGAGGAGAGCTTTGGAGCAATACAGCAAGGAAGGGAGACGGTCTCAATGTTTAGCCCAAGCTGTCAGTCTGATAATCTGTACTATGAGAAATTTCCTGACTAAACATATTAACTAAACGAGTCGCCTCCATAGCCACTCTAGATTTAAACCTAGCAGGTTCTCTAATCACCTGCAACCTGCTGAATGATAAATCCCTAGTGTCAAACTAAATGTAGACAGCTCTCTATATTGCTAATCAAAAGAGCAGCGCCGGCCCCAGTAGGGTGAATGCTGTCTGCTTTCAGCAGGCAAGGGCGGCCCCAGAAAGAAGGCCAGTTATCAACAAAACCGAATCCCTGCTCATTACTGTAATGAGCCAGCTAGTGGTTCATTGAGGTGAGCCTACTGTACATCTATCTCATTACCCCTCACGGGTAAGAGACCAGAGAGAATTTCATTCTTCTTCTCTCCAGTGCAGGGGTGTGAAACTCCAGGCCTCGAGGGCCGCAGTGTCTGCAGGTATTTGTTGCAACCATGCACGACACCACCTGATTAAACTAGTTCCTTTCCCTCCTTGATCCAGGAGGTGAGCTAATTAGTTAAATCAGGTGGTGTAGTGCACGGTTGCAACAAATACCTGCAGACACTGCGGCCCTTGAGGCCTGGAGTTTGACACCCCTGCTCCAGTGCATACCTCCACCTCTCCAGGCTCTCCTCCATATACAACCTATTCTCACTACAGAACACAATGTCATCCGCAAATATCATAGTCCACAGAGACTCCTGCCTAACATCTGTCATTCCAACTACACACCTCACCCCTGTCACTTTTCCCTCATACATCTCCTGCACCACTCACTCCTACATACTTCGTAACTCCCGACTTCCTCTTACAATACCACACCTCCTCTTTCGGCACCCTGTCGTATGCTTTCTCTAAATCCACAAAGACACACTGTAACTCCCTCTGGCCTTCTCTATATACTTCTCAATCAACATTCTCGAAGCAAACATCGCATATGTAGCGCTCTTTCATGGCATGAAACCATACTGCTGCTCGCTGATCTTAACCTAGCTTCTATTACTCTTTCCAATATCTTCATGCTGTGGCTGATCAACTTTATACCTCTAATTGCTACAGTTCTGCACATCGCTCTTATTCTTGAAAATCGGTACCAGTATACTTCTCCACTCCTCAGGTATCCTCTCACTTTCCAAGATTGTGTTAAACAATCTAGTTAAAAAGTCCACTGCCATCTCTCCTAAACATCTCTATGCCTCCACAGGTATGTCATCTGGACCAACTGCCTTTCCACTCTTCATCCTCTTCATAGCTGCCCTCACTTCCTCCTTGCTAATCCACGGAACTTCCTGATTCACTATCCCCACATCATCCAACCTTCTCTCTCTCTCATTTTCTTCATTCATCAGCCCCTCAAAAATACTCCTTCCACCTTCTTAACATACTCTCCTCACTTGTCAGCACATTTCCATCTCTATCCTTGATCACCCTAACCTGCCGCATATCCTTCACAGCTTGGTCCCCTGTCTAGCCAATCGGTACAAGTCCTTTTCTCCTTCCTTAGTGTCTAACCTCTCATACAACTCACCATACGCCTTTTCCTTTGCTTTTGCCACCTCTCTTTGCTTTATGCTGCATCTCCTTGTACTCCTGTCTACTTTCTTAATTTCTCTCCCTATCCCACTTCTTATCTGCCAACCTCTTCCTCTGTATACTTTGCTGTACTTGCCCGTTCCACCACCAAGTCTCCTTGTCTTCCTTCCTCTGCCCTGATGACACACTAAGTACCTTCCTAGCTGCCTCCCTCACTATTTCTGCAGTGCTTGCCCAGCCATCTGGTAACTCTTCACTACTACCCAGTACCTGTCTTAACTCCTCCCTGAACGCCACACAACAGTCTTCCTTCTTCAACTTCCACCATTTGATCCTTGGTTCTGCCTTCACTCTCTTCTTCTTCTTGGTCTCCAAAGTCATCCTACATACCACCATCCGATGCTGCCTAGCTACTTTCTCCCCTGTCACCACCTTGCAGTCTCCAATCCCTTTCAGATCATGCCTCCTACATAAGATATAGTCCACTTGGGTGTACTTTCCTTCACTCTTGTACATCACCTTGTGTTCCTCCCTTTTCTTGAACTATGTATTCACCACAGCCATTTCCATCCTTTTCACAAAATCCGCCACCATCTGTCCTTCCACATTTCTCTCCTTGAGACCATACCTGCCCATCACCTCCTCATCACCTCTGTTTCCTTCACCAACATGCCCACTGAAGTCCATTCCCATCACCACGCTCTCCTCCTTGGGTACACTCTCCACTACTTCATCCAACTCACTCCAGAATTCTTCTTTCTCGACCATCTCACACCCAACTTGCGGGGCATATACGCTGATAACATTCATCAATACACCTTCAATTTCCAGCTTCATACTCATCACTCTGCCTGACACTCTCTTCACCTCCAGCACACTCTTGACTTACTCTTCCTTCAGAATTACCCCTACCCCATTTCTCCTCCTATTTGCACCATGGTAGAAGAGTTTGAACCCACCTCCGATGCTCCTGGCCTTACTCCCCTTCCACCTGGTCTCTTGCACACAAGTATACCCACCTTTCTTTCCATCATATCAGCCAGCTCTCTCCCTTTACCATTCATAGTGCCAACATTCAAAGTTTCAGCTCTCACCTCCACATGCTTACCTTCCTCCTCTCTTGCTGCCTCTGGACATGCCTTCCCCCTCTTTTTCTCCTTCACCCAACAGTAACATAGTTTCCACTGGCACCCTGCTGGCCAACAGTACCAATGGCAGTCGTTGGTAGCCCGGGCCTTGACCGATCCGGTATGGAAATCTGATTTATGATCCGCATATTTGATTCGGCAAAGATTTTACACCAGATGCCCTTCCTGATGCAACCCTCCCCATTTATCCGAGCTTGGGACCGGCAGTCCAGTTACCATTTAACTGTCGCTCTTGTAGTGTGACAGTAAGAAAATGTATGCTTTTAACCCTGATAAATAAGGCTAAAACTTGGAGTGGAGGAAAGCACAGGTTTCTAGAAATGTTGTAAGAGACGGAGCAAGATGCAAAGAGAAACAAGGGGGGAGGGGAGCTTGTGAAAGATAATCTGGAATTGCACATTATTTCCCTTGGTGACAAGTGGTGGCATTTTTGGTGCCAAATTTTTGGCGGTGGCAAATGAAACACTTCATGCTACAACTTTTTGCTGCCTGATACAAAAGGAAAACTTACGGTTTTCATTTTCCTTTACTAATCTACAAGATAAGTATGTCAGTCCGCGGTGGTGTAGCGGCTTTGTGTCGATGCAGTTACCTACTGGGGACTGGGGTTCGTGCCCTGGTCTCGTCAGATCCGACTATGGCCGGACTCGATGAAGCAGCAATAATTGGCAACGCTGTCTTCGGGAGGGGGGTCGGAGTTGGCTTGTGTTCGTCACGTGAATGCGTCTCTGTGTGTGTCGGAAAAAACAGTGGTTCGGCCTGGAGTCGCCTTGTCACGAAAGTGGGGAGGCGTCTCCTTCGAGACTGCCGGCCGGAGAGATGCAGTTGGCGAACGCATGCAGTACGAGGGTGGGTGTTTGAATTAAAATAGGGATCAATTGGCCACTAAATTGGGAGAAAAAAGGGAAAAATCAGAAATAAAATTATATTAAAAAAAGATAAGTATGTCTAATATAACATAATTTACTCTGATTTAATGCTCGGAACTTCATCAATCACTCTGTTTGGATAAATTATGTCTGATCTTGATGTAGAACTAAATCCTACATCAAGATCATTTATATAAATAAAAAATAAAATTGGTCCCAAGATAGACCCTTGAGGAATACTGTGCAGACTTATAATTGTCAATGGAAACATACTGAGTTTTCCCACTAATGAGGTAAAGGTTACTGCTGGGAAAGTAATGATTGGGTTTTAAAGAGAAAAACATGTGCCATCCATCCATCCATCCATCCATCCATCCATCCATCCATCAATCCATCCATCTTTTTCACCTGCTTACTTCTTTTAAAGGTCGTGGGGTGGATGGGGGTGGTTTGGGGTGGGGTTGGAGCTGATCCTAGCATATTTCTGACCTAAGTTAGCACAACACTATGGACACATCCAGTTTACCACAGCATACAAACAACCGTCAAGGAAATAAAGTGTCTGATAAATTTAGCTTTGAAAGTATAATTATATATATAGCAGTGGCTCCACAATATAGGATTGTGGGTAGATAATTGAGAAAAGTGGGTTTTGTAGCACCACCCCATCATCACAGTGACAGAGAGAGGATGTCATTTTGACTCTCTTTTTAGTGTTTGTTAATTCCTCCGGGGACCTGTGACGCATTGGCTGGATGCTGACTCCCTTTTTCTCAGTGACACTTGAGAGTTGTCAGGTAGGCCTATAGTAAAAATCAATATGGCACACTCGAACATGGCTCACAAAGGCAGGTCACTAAATACCACAATCTGAGCCAATCAGATAGTGTTTTGCTGTCTCATCCTCTCCAGCCTACAATAATCCAGAGTTTGACTTTTAACCTCAACTACTCTACCATTGAAGGACCACGTCTCTTCTGGAGAAGCAAGGTTACCCTTTGTTGGAGTTTTAGGACGAGCTTGCTGGCAAAAATGCTCAATTTCTTTCAAATGGCAATGTTTTTATTTTATAAACGATTCTCCAACCCTCAAATTATAGCTGCAGCAGATTGGGTTAAGAGCTGTGACACAGGGACAGGTCATCAGTCTAAGAAAATAGGGCCGGTTAGGGTTAGGGTTAGGGTTAGGGTTAGGCTTGGTCAGGCATCCCTACAGACACAATTGGCCGTGTCTGCGGGTGGAAAGCCGGATGTGGGTATGTGTCCTGGTTGCTGCACTAGCGCCTCGTCTGGTCGGTCGGGGCGCCTATTCGGGGGGGGGGGGACTGGGGGTAATAGTGTTATCCTCCCACGTGCTATGTCCCCCTGGCGAAACGCCTCACTGTCAGGTGAGGAGGAGAAGGCATGTGGTAGTCTGTAGCCCTCCCCGGATCAGCAGAGGGGGTGGAGCAGAGACCGGGACAGCTCGGAAGAGTGGGGTAATTGGCCAAATTCAATTGGGGAGAAAAGCGGGGGGGGGGGGAATAGGGCAATGCAGGATCATAATATAGCCATCTCCCCTCCTTCTACTACCTGAGTATACTGCTGTTGCTTCCATATCGGGAGTAATACTCGATGGGGAGGCAATAAGCTCACAGCTAATACTTTTCTTGCTTTCCTCCACGATTTATACGATCATGTTGATGGGTTGGTCAATGTCTGTTTGTCTGTCCATTTGTCCATCAGCTATTACAGTATTGATATCGACATCATGATATCTCAGATATCAGCAGTCTGATTTTGATTAAACTTGGATAAATGATGCATCTGGACACTGCACTCTGGTATTTACAAAATAGTAATGATTGTCTCAGCATGGTACCCCCTGTAGGACGAAAAGATCCCCCAAACTTTAAACAAGCATGGCTTTTCTCCCTATAGCAGCTGGGGTCTCAAAATTTGGTGCACTCACACATTTCACCCATCTGAACATTTTTCTCCCACCTATATTTTCTGTTAATTTATATTATAATGCTTTAGGCACATTCCACCGCTATTATCATTAATATCCCCCCACGCATATTTTCAGCTTATTTACATGATATTTTTCGCTCATTGCACAGCCATCATCTCAATACGGGGGGGGGGGTCACTGCATCATTCATGGGGGACGTGTTTACTGTTGCCTTGTTTAAATAATGTGCCGGTCCCTGATGTATTTCTAGTCACGTGACATGCTATTCATATGACGACATCGCCCCAAAATCTCACATTTCAGTGCACATGACACATTAACTCTGTGATGGGCTGATAATGACGCTGCCCGGTTAACTGTCATCCAGTCACAAGAAGAGCATTGCAATCATCGGTGACACTGATAAGAAGAAGAAGAAAGAAAAGCCACTTTATTTTTGTCATTGTGCAGGTTACCGTGAAATGTGTCTTCTGCATTTAAGCCATCCTACTGTGTAGGAGCAGTGGGCAGCTGCAGCGCCCGGGGACCAACTCTGTCCTCTTCTTTCCATTGCCCTGGTCAATAGCGATGCCACTAGCCAAACACCATTTTGTTTTCCAGCGCTGCAAAGACCAGAGAGAATTTTACTGGCTTAAGACAGGGGAGAGAACACTTCTCTGATTTTACGTGTGTGTGTGTGTGTGTGTGTGTGTGTGTGTGTGTGTGTGTGTGTGTGTGTGTGTGTGTGTGTGTGTGTGTGTGTGTGTGTGTGTGTACATGTGTACATATGACGCATTTTTGCATGTTCGGGCATTGGTTTGGGATTATATGTATGTCTGCGGGTGCTTTCAAATACAAACGTGTGTGTTGAGGGGGTGGGCCTGTTTGTGTAAATATGTGTCTGTGTGCATACTCGTGTTGTTATTGTAACGTGCACGGATAATTCGGACCCTTTAGTCGACTGGTTAACGTTGTCTCCCGCGGTGCGGGAGATACGGGTTCACATCCCGGCTGTGACGGTCCGGCCGAACTACCCCCGAATTCGCTACATTGGTGTCAGAAGTGGGATGGTGAGACCGTGAGGTCGTCGGAAACACGTGCGCCCAGAGGCGTGAGGGAGCTGATATGCTGAAGCGCTTCCCGGAGGAGGAGGAGGGGGGTAGTGTAACGTGCACGGATAAGTAGACACGTTAGTTAACGGGTCGGACCCTTTAGCCGACTGGTTAACGTAGTCGCCCGCGGTGCAGGAGATACGGGTTCGCGTCCCGGCTGTGACGGTTCGCGCGGCTGCCCCCCGAATTCGCTGCAGTATGTACAATTGAAAATGTATGATTGTCGTGAAAAGAGAGGGCCAGGTCCCCGTCCAAGTAGCCTGAGAGCCATCGTTGTTGGATGTTAAGTAATGCCCATTTACAGTGAGAAGAGGGACCACAAATGTATTTTTTTGAAAGACATTTATTATTGAGTTACTAAGGGGCGTCCGCATGGCGTGGCGTGGCGGTCTATTCCGTTGCTTACCAACACGGAGGTCGGCGGTTCGAATCCCCGTGTTACCTCCAGTTTGGTTGGGCGTCCCTGCAGACACAGTTGGCAGTGTCTGCGGGTGGGAAGCCGGATGTGGGTGTGTCCTGGTCACTGCACTAGTCCCTCCTCTGGTCGGTCGGTCGGTCGGGGCACCTTTTTGGGGGGAGGGGGAACTGGGGGCAATAGCGTGATCCTCCCACACGCTACGTCCCCCTGGTGAAACTCCTCACTGTCAGGTGAAAAGAAGCGTCTGGCGGCTCCACATGTATCGGAGGAGGCATGTGGTAGTCTGCAGCCCTGCAGGGGGTGGAGCAGCGACCGGGACAGCTCAAGAGGGCGGGGTGATTGGCCAGGTACAATTGGGGAGAAAGGGGGGAGGGGGGGATATTGGGTTAGCAGACAGTCTCTGGTGGACAGGGGTATAAACAATGGAAGACAAATACGGCTGGTGAGAACCCACAAAGTTGTGAGTACAGCGTGCACAACTAACTATACGTAGGACCTGTAAAGTTGCGCTTCGGACAGCGCAGTGGGCGCCGGGCTGGCCTGCAGCCCTATCACACTTCCCATCTGAAGTGGTTCAGATGGGAAAAGCAAAGCGAGAGGATGAATCTCTCAGCAGCCTCCAGTCTACCGCTTTATTACCGCATCAGTCTCTCTGTATGCAGCCTGACCAGCAGCCTGACCAGCAGCCATTTATAAAACCCCTTTTGCTGATAGCAAGTCGGTTATTTCTTGTTTTGTTGCTTTTGATATGGTCCCAACAAAGGTCCATTTGTCGAAACTGCCACTTTGCAGGACGCGTCACGTCCCACTAACCTGGCATTGATTACTTTAAAGTGTCGTTGATGGGGGGGGGGTAATTGATTTTACTGCGTTTGACAGCAGAGGGGCGTGCACTCTCGTGGGGTGTTTTCTGCTATCAGATGGATTTACTGTATCTCTGATTGGTTGACATTCGATCAGCTGTTCCCCCGTGTTTGTTGTAGCGCCAAAGAAACTCAAGGTGTCGCTATATCTGAGACGTCAGAACGACGAGTGCCTACAGAGCGGTGGAGTCACCCACGTGCTTATTTCAGATTCCTGTTTCATGGTCGCCTGTTTGAATATCTTCAGTTACTCGACGTCTGACAACATCAGTGCACATCTGCATCCTTTTATACACCAGGGTCCTTCTGATCCTTCAGGTGCAGAACAAGGCAATCAAATGTGTATTTTTTCAAAACTCCTTGCACATCAAAAACATAGTTACACAAAGAAACACGGATTGTGTGTCGGTGAAAACAGTAGAAGGAAGTTGTGTCAGTGGGGAAATCCTCCGCTTACTTGTTTCATCGGTGGTTGGTAAAAGCCATTCTGAGGGTCTCGGTTGATGACGGGTTGAGTCTTTGTACTTTGACCTCCACGTGGCTTACTTTAATGTAACGTGCTCTTTCTCTCCACTTATCCCTGCTCCATCCATCCCTCTCAGTACAAACAAGTGGAGCAGTACATGTCTTTCCACAAGCTGCCGGCGGACTTCCGGCAGAAAATCCACGACTACTATGAGCACAGATACCAGGGCAAGATGTTCGACGAGGAGAGCATTCTGGAAGAACTCAACGAGCCTCTCAGAGAGGTAAGAGGCGTGCACGTGCACACGCACACACGCGCGCACACACACACATGCGCACACACCACTGCATCCACCTACGCAAACATCTGCCATTATGCAATTTTGTAATGTGTGCACACACAAACACTGTTTAACACCATTTCATTATCATTATGCAACTTTGAAAAAGGAAGATACTTCAGTTGTGTGGTGAAATGAATCAACCATCAATACACAATCAAAATTCATGTTATGTTCGAATGTCGAAATTGAGAAAATATGATCAAGGATGTACACATTGTATTGTTGTTATATGACAAAAATGTTCTATACGACAGATATTCTGTAATCTGTATTTTGTCGTCTTATTATACATTTGTTGAGGAAGTTTTTGCAGTATATCGCAATATTATTTGCAACGTATAACAAGGTAGCCTGATGTGTCTGTATACTTTCTCTGGAAACACTGTCACTCTCTCACTAAATGCACCTACCACACATTCAGTCATGACAACTGAGTAATAATGACATGTGCTCAGTGCTGCTATGGTTTAATGCCCATTTATCACAGTTTCTGTTTTCCTGTGTCATCATCATCATCATCATCATCATCATCATCATCATCATCGGTTCCGTAACCTATGGAGGTCGTAGGAGCACAGCTGATGCCTCAGCAAGTCTCTGTTTCTGTTTTCAGGAAATTGTGAACTTCAACTGTCGTAAGCTGGTGGCGTCCATGCCGCTGTTCGCCAACGCCGAGCCAAACTTCGTGACGGCCATGCTGACCAAGCTGCGCTTCGAGGTCTTCCAGCCACATGACTACATCATAAGGGAGGGCACCATCGGGAAGAAGATGTACTTCATCCAGCATGGAGTCTGCAACGTCATCACCAAGGGCACCCTGGGAATGAAACTCTCGGACGGCTCATATTTCGGAGGTATGGTCGCTGGTCTGCAGGTTGTGTTTAAGGCGTTGTCTTTGTTTCACGGCCGGGGGATCAGGAAAGCCCTGTAGGAGCAGGACCTGAGCATCGATGTTAATTCCTACTTGAATCTCTAGTTGCATATGCTCCTTTTTTGTACTATACGCAGCATTTCTTCATTTTGGCAACTGTAATGGTACCACTGCTCTGTTTTGTTGTTGTTGTTGTATTATGAAAAACCGTGGCTTGGTATTTTAGATTTTGTGTTTTTCAAGCTGGTTATTTCCCCCTTTCAACGTTTCAGAGATCTGTTTGTTGACACGTGGTCGGCGCACAGCCAGCGTGCGGGCGGAAACCTACTGCCGACTGTACTCCCTGTCTGTTGACCATTTCAATGAGGTGCTGGAGGAATACCCCATGATGAGGCGAGCCTTCGAGACCGTGGCGATTGACCGGCTGGATCGCATAGGTACTGCTGCTGCACACGATAAATTCATGGCAGAGATATTTTAGCCAAGCTATAATCCTTTCCTCCGGTTATGTTCATTGAGTATAAAAATAAAATGAAACGGTCTATTCTGTTGCCTACCAGCACGGGGATCGCCGGTTCGAATCCCTGTGTTACCTCCGGCTTGTTCGGGCGTCCCTACAGACACAATTGGCCGTGTCTGCGGGTGGGACGCCGTTTGTGGGTATGTGTCCTGATCGCTGCACTAGCGCCTCCTCTGGTCGCTTGGAGCACCTCTTCGGGGGGGGGGGGACTGGGGGGAATAGCATGATCCTCCCACGCGCTACGTTCCCCTGGGGAAACTCCTCACTGTCAGGTGAAAAGTGGCTGGCGACTCCATGTGTATCGGAGGAGGCATGTGGTAGTCTGCAGCCCTCCCCGGATCGGCAGAGGGGGTGGAGCAATGACCGGGACGGCTAGGAAGAGTGGGGTAATTGGCTGGATACAATTGGAGAGGAAAAAGGGGGGAAATCCAAATAAATAAATAAATGAAGACTTTTTTTGTGTGAGGAAGACAACACCAATGCTGAGTTCAGTTTTCTGGATATAATGTTGAAATAGGCAGTAAAATCAGCTTTGCTCTTCCCTCAGACTGACACAGGACACTGTAACCGTAGATGGGGGGGGGGGGTCAGAGTGACACCTCCACTTCCCCCATGCCTTGTTCCTGGCTTTAGGATGTACCTGGATTGAAGGACGCTGCAACGATATCTTTCCATTATTCTTCTCTGCCTGTCACATTTGGGTTTTGTTTTATTGTTTTGTTTTTTGGGCTAATCCTTCCTTCTCTCCTGTTATCTTATTTCTTGTTGCTCTCTTTTTTAATTATCGTCCCTTTTTACTTGCATTCAGGTAAAAAGAACTCCATCTTGATGCACAAGGTTCAACATGACCTCAACTCTGGCGTCTTCAACAACCGCGAGAACGAGATGATCCAGGAGATTGTCAAGTACGACCGTGAAATGGTGAAGCTGGTGGATCTGCAGCGACCACGTGCGATGTCTATGACCCCGTCCATCGGCGGTATCTTCGCCCCTCCCGGCCAGCCTCAGTCCGGCTCAGCCATCGCCACGCTCCAGCAGGCTGTGGCCATGAGCTTCTGTCCCCAGATGGCAAGTCCCTTGGTCGGTCCGGGGACTCTGCAGTCTCCTCGCATGGTGCGGAGGTTCCAGGTGATGCAGAACCTCTCCAGCCCGGTCTCCATGTCTCCTCTTCAATCTCAGCTCCCGCTGGCATCTGGAGGTGCCTTTGGGTCTACAGTTTCCAGTCCACCTGTTCAAAGCCCGCTGGCAGCTCCGGGACGGACCTTCCAGTACATGGGGGGCGTGGGGCCCTCCGGTTCCCAGCTTTCGCTGGTGCAGCACCATGCACCCAGCCCCACACAGACCCAGCAGAGGCCCGCGTCGCACAAGAGTACCCACTCCCTCCACATGGGCAGTTTGAGCCAGGATGCCCGAGCCCTGTCTGCCTCCCAGCTCTCACTCCCTCAGGAGGGAACGTCCCAGGGTGCCTCCGTGGTGCCAAGCCCTCCACCATCAACCCGCAACTCCAACACCTCCATCGGTCCACCTCAGCAACCTCACCCCAGCGCGCCGGGGCCCTCGGGGGTGGGCAGGCCAGCGGGATCTTCACAGAGGGTGGCCTTTGCATCCACGCCTCCGTCCAGCGGGCCTCCTGCAGTGGTGACAGCTGCTGGATCGGGACCTCCAGACTCTGGAGTTCCCAAGAAAGATTCAATTGTTAGCCTTCCAGAGCTAGACTCTGCCAGATCCCGGCTGTCTTCCAACTTGTGACCCTGGTAGAGGTTTAAGAGAGAGGCCTTTTTTTCGCGTGAGAATCTAAATGTTTGCTTTTAGCTCAGCCCAGCTGGTCTGTCAGCCTGGTTGTCAACCAGTCACCAACAGCCCACGCCACCAGTCATTCTTACTGGATGCACTGTGCGGTGGTGTTGAAAAGAATGAAAACAGCAACTCAAAGACTTGTGACACTATGACTAGCAGAAGTCTATACAATTAAACTTGTACAACTAAGGTCGAACTGGTCTCGTCTACTGTGCCAGCACCTTTAGTCTTAGTATCACCCCTTACACTGCTTCCAAACACCTATATTGCTGTCTTTACTGTAAAGATATGGAGAAAAGTATAATTAATGTAACTGTTGCATACTGTGTAGAATCCATGCAATGCAATCTAGCAGGAGCTGGACTTAAAAATGAAAATCAGGGACTTGAGATCAAATGACAATGACATTTTACGCTTTCAGAAAGTGTTTTGGGTGTAATTTTTTTCCCCCGTATAAGCTGTCGTAGCAAAAGAACACATGGCTCTTCATATTGTTTGAAAATAATAGTGAAAATAGTGTTTTAGACCGCTGGTCGATCTTACATCGATGTGTAAATAGTTAAACGAGAAAATGACAGAAGGATATTATCTTCATTGTATCTATCCAAACCAAAGTTGAGCTCGAACACAAAGTCTGGTTGTGTCTGTATCAACTAAAAAAAAAAAAAAAAAAAGGAAAAGAAAAAGAAAAAAAAGAAACATTGAAGAAACCGCCATTTATTTAACTGCCTTGATTCAACGTTAGAAGCCATATATTTCGTTTGCGTGTGCGTGTGCGTACTGTACGTGGGTGTACGTCTGTGCGTGTGTGAGTTTGCCGGTATGTGTTCGGTTCCATGATAGTTTCCCAAAAAAGATTGGACTCTTCTCTCTCAATTGCTCGCGCGCGCGCGCGCGCACACACGCGCTACCCTGCTTTGAGGCGCTGGCAACGACACGGGCAACCGTTCCCATTTCATCCCACATCTGGGAGGTGGTCCGCTGTTGCGTCAGCCCGTTACCCCGACCGTAGTCCTGGAGGCGAAGGGGGGACCGAGTGGTCCGAGCTTTATCGACTGGAACCATTTGTGATCAGCTCATAACTGTACACTTGCTTGTTTTCGTCCAGGTTTATTGATTAACACATGCAATATAATTCTGCAATACTCTACCCCGCCTATATATATATAAGTATATATGAATATAAATATCTATACATATGCTGTACAGGAAAGTGAATTTCGTTTTTTGTTTTTTTCCCCCCTCCTCCCTCTTTTTTCCCCCCTTTTATTTTTTTGAAAAATGTGAAAACTTAAAACAATCCAGCAACTACTGTGGCTTTACTCGAGTCCTTGTCATTCAGCGACCACCTTAACCAAAAATGTAAAAGGGAGCGGCAAGGTCGTCTCGTTCTGTCGGTCGGAAGGCAAACGGCCTAAAAACCGGTTTAGCGTCAGTCCAGCGCCCCCCCTGGTGTGTCGCTGTAAAGTCCATTTAGAAAAAGAAAAAAAGAAAAACACAATTGTAAGCTAGCCTGGACGGTGGAGGGTGGGTTGGTGGTGCGACTGGGGGAATATGGTGCAAGAACGCGTCACCTGTAAAATGTCCTTTGTGGAAGTGTCTCTATGCTGCCCATCACCCGAAACTCATATGAATGTCTCAACGTTAACTTTCTCTCTCTCTCTCTTTCTTTTTTTAGGTATTATTCAGAATTCGGGGTTATATTGAGGGTTTGATTGCATATTCTAAATGTTATTATCCTGGTTGTACTTAAAAGCCTTCTCTTGCTGAATGTATGCCATATGAGAAGGTGGACAGCTAATCAGACATAAACTGCCATGTAAATAAAGGGACGGAGATGAAATGTGTGTGAGGGGGGAGGAGGAGGGGGGGTTAAGATGCAAATGGCTGGGATGGGGGGGGATTGCTGTATGTGTTTGAGTGTCTGTGTGATCTTCCTTGTGTCTGATGATGCTCCGTTGGGTCAGAAATGCAACCCCCTTGCCCTCCCTCCCCCTCCCCCCGGTTTTACCATCAGAGGACTTTTCGTTCACTGGGTGAGGTGGAAGGAAAAAGCGAGGGAGGGAGGGGGGGCGTAACTATGATAGAGCTCCTCGGTCCAAAGCGAGCACTGAAGACCCCCCCCCCCCAGTTAAGCACCTTGTGTCGCGCTACAACCTTAAAATCAAAAATGAAACTCGATGCTCCGCTCTCACAGAACAGCCGCGCTACCTGTCCCGCATCTGTGGTTAAAACGCCAGGGCGAAGGGGCGTCGAATTGGTGTAGAAAAAAAACCCCAAAAACAATTAGGCAGCTGACTTGATGTGTAAAACAAACACCTCGTCCAACTTTTCCAGCCCAGAACTGTATCGACCCAGAGCCAAACTGTAAATCAACGTGATTGGCATTTCCCTCAGGTTGGCTGGCGCGTCGACCGGCGCGGCAGGGCCCCGCGATTGGTTCGCGCAGACTCGTTCTATCCGCCCATAATCGACTTGTTGATTTAGCCACGCCCCAAAGTTCCCCCTTGGATTTTTGATTGGCCCGGAGAGCGACGTCGAGGACGCAGTGGAGGCCGTGACGCTGGGCGGCGATTAGCGGAGCTCCCTTGACGCTGCCATTTTGTTTTGATCACTTTTCCTGAAGGCTCGTCTAAGTGCTGAACTGAAGCGTGGGCGATTGTGTTTCTCCAAGGGCTCCACGGTAAAGCTTGTAACCCCGGCTCGTCGTTAGTATGACACTCATTTTCATTCCGGTTTATTTTCTCTATGACACGCACTAAAACCTTGTTCTTCAGCATGTATTTGTTAATGTAAACTACTAATGAGACACGTTAGCCCCGAGCTAATGAGTTTGACCCTTTAGCCGAGCGGTTAGAGACGTCGCCTTGTGGTGCAGTACACCCCGTTTCGAATCCCGCACCGGGTAAGAAAATTAACCGGTTACATTAAGTTCGGGGGACCCAATTCATCAGTAACGTGGTGGTTTTTATATTGTTTGTTGTTGTTGTTTTGTTTGTTTTTTTCCTACGGGAAAGGTAAATGCCGATACGATTATGAATGACTTGAGTCCATATGAGCGAATCGCTGTTTGTGTGCTTCAAAGATATTCCAGTGCAATCAATTGGTCCTCTTCCCCGTTTCCTTTGTGCTACTACCAGAGTTTGCCCTACTAAGCTGCTATCAGGACTGTGCTGATATTATTTGAATGAGACCACAGTCGGTGAGAGCAAGATGGCTCGAGAGTTTAAGAGCTAATATTTCAGGCAATATCAGACGCTGTCTCTGTCCCATTGCAAGACTTTCATCCACTCATTGAGATACCGTGGTGTGTAATTCACTCCCACTCGATGGATGACACCCCAGACACTGATCAGTACCACCCCGTTTGAGCCCTCAGCCACGAGGCCGATATAGCCCGCGCCAACCACACACTTTGTCAAGTTATCTGTTTTGTGTCCCGTGTCACAAAGTGTGTGAAGTCCGTCGGCCTAGATCCATTCGCCGACATGTGCATGATGACGCAGTGTTGTATTTGCCTGATGACGGGGGGTTCAAAGTGCGATTGTTTAATGGTTCTTCTTCCGGACCTGGCTATGAAGCGGGATGGAAATCCCCCTTTTTGTCCGCGGCTGGCACTGACTGACAATTGTTGAGTGTGTCCGAGTTTCAAACCTCTCATTCTTGCTATACCAGATATCGAGGATGCCGAATGCCTTGGTGTTGATGTCTTAGCAAATCAGGGTATTGTTTTTTTTTTCTTCTTCCATTCTCAGAAGTGTCTTTTATTTAATGGTACATTTTGTTCGGTTATTGTTTTTACAATGTGCCCCATGCACATGGACTGTACATACCTTGTGCCTAGTATATCTAGTTTCCACATAGTCTATTTTTGTGGTATTTATGTGCCTGTAAAAATGCAAATAAGTGTTTTTTTTATTTTCAACTTGCAATATATGTACAAACGTTAGCCGAAGACTAGTATTGCTGAATTAAAATGACAATGTCAGTATATGATTTTTCCCTGATTTGGGAAACACAAAATTGCACATTTTTGTTGGTTTGAGCCTTCCAACACCATGCGCGCTGTACTCTGTGCTCATCTTCTGTACGCGTGGTATACACGGAGCTGTGGGGCACACTGTCGTGTTTTTACCCACGCCCTGCTGTGACTGGGACATTTTTTACGGCGAGACGTTGAGCTCTGGCAGTCTTCTGGCGGACATCGGCGGCCTAGACGTTAGCTTAGATGAGCTACTTGCTGCACGGAGCCAAGAAATTTGGAGCCTAAAATGCATTACGCTGACACATGAAGGCGATAATGTGCACACATTGAGGACACAAAAAAACCCAAGTTTTTAAAACTATGCGTTACAACGTTATGTGGACTTTTGGGTGCTGGTTGGACACAGATCTGGAAATTGGACATTCCAAAAAAAAAAAAAAAAAACTTCCAAGACTGAATTTGGACCTTCTGCACCCCCTGATCTTGACTCGTGGTTGCAGAGTTACCTTGAGCAAAGTGCTGTACATGATTCTTAGTGGGACCTTCAAGTCTAGATATTGCTGTGTACCAACTACTGTAAGATTATTTTACTTAGTCTGCCAGTTATACCTTAGTGTTGTAGCTACTGTAGCCTGCTTAGCTTACCTAAGCCTTCTCTACGCTTCAGGACTCTGTGTACTGTGTGTTTGAGTTTGTGTGCGTGTCTGTTTCTGTGCCTTTCCTTCTACAATGTTGGTCCCACTCGAGAATGTGATGCTATTAGCGGTTTGCAGCCCATGTGAGAGAGCATGAGAGAGAGAGAGAGAGAGAGACGTAGACACAAGCGGGAAATTCCTACACAGACAGTATTCCTCTCGTGCTTAAAAAGCCACTGTAGTGCTCTTAGCAAGTATCCTTCGCACATCCTTGGATTTGGTTGCATTCCATAAGCCTGCACAAGTCCAGTGTAGGCGTCCCAGTCTGGACACACTTTACCAGCACCGCGTAAGACGACAGCACAGTCATGCGACGCAGCGCGCATCCTCTCTCTGCGGAGGCCGGTCGGCGACCACTTCCGGCTCTGCTTGGCTCCCGTGCTGAGACGGTTCTGCTTTTTTTGTTTTTTGTTAATTTTTTTTGTTTTTTCAAAAAGTCTGAGCAACTGCAGAACTCTGGCTCTGTCTAAGTTGGTGTCTACCGCGATCCGGGTCCAAATCAGCTCCGAACCCCAACCCTATGCTACTTGTAAGATCTTAAGGTATTGAACGGATTCTCGCGATGTGGTCCGAGGACGTAGGCGACATTTTCGCCACGTCGCGTATCCAGTCCATGGATCCAGTCCCTCCGACTGACACGCAAAGGCTCGTGGTAAGGGGCTGGCTTGGACCTTGGGCGGAGGCCGTCCTTTCTGCCACTTCTTGCTGGTCTAGAACACAGTGCCACACCCTGGTCTCTCTCAATAAGCCAGTCTGTCAGTCAGTGGCCATGTTGTTTAAGCGTTCTTGACAAAACAATTCATTGTTGTGCAATAAAAAGATGAGCGCATTGGCATACCTGCTCGAGTGTTGGCTTTTATTGACTGGTGTTTCTGATTTTTGTGTTTCATGATTTAATGAGTGCAGAGTGTGTTCGTGTGCGCATTTGATTTACCCATTAAAATGACCCCTGCAGTTACGAGTTGTGCAAATAATTCTACACGCGCACACACACACACACGCAAACCTAGTAAGATAGCCTGGGACCCCCTACCCACCTTTCTCTGAGGTCTTGGTGAAATCTCTCTCCCTTTGCCTGCCTCTCTCGCTCGCCCTCCCTCGCTCTCCCTCTCACGCTCTCTCTCCCCCTCTCTCTCACGCTCTCTCCCCTCTCTCTCTCCCTCCCTTTCGCTCTGCAGACAAGGACTCTGCTGCATTCCTGATGAGCTGTCTGAACTGAGTCTGAGATTGTTGTGTGTGTGCGCGCGCGCGTATGTATATGTGTGCGTGCGCGCGTGTATTTGCATGGCAGCAGATTTAGACCAGGTTTTGTATTCAGAGAGGAACAGGGGAAAATAACCTGTTAGAGAATAAGCCTGTGTGTGTGTGTGTGTGTGTGGGAGGGAGCGTGTGCGTCAGAGAGGAGGGCAATCCAAGGACATACTCCTCTTGCAGCCCAGGAGCAACACCCACCCGTCCCCTTATCTCCCTTTTACTTCACTCCCACCCCTCAAACGCCGACCCTTCCTCACCCCGTCAATCCTCTAAAGACCCTCAGCAGATCTGCATGAGCACGGAGAGGGGGAGACAGGAAAGAAGTGTTCGACACCGGGCTCGTGCGTGTTGTTTCCTCAATGCTACATGCTGCTGTTACAAATGTGAGAACAGCCGCAGTGCGTGTCGATAGCTTTACCTTGACATAACATGGTGCTCTCTCTCTTTCTTTCTCTCTCCCTCTCTCTCTCTCTCTCTCTCTCTCTCTTTCTTTCTCTCTCCCTCTCTCGCTCTCTCTCTCTCTCTCTCTCTCTCTCTCTCTCTCTCTCTCTCTCTCTCTCTCTCTCTCTCTCTCTCTCTCTCTTTCTTTCTCTCTCCCTCTCTCTCTCTCTCTCTCTCTCTCTTTCTTTCTCTCTCCCTCTCTCGCTCTCTCTCTCTCTCTCTCTCTCTCTCTCTCTCTCTCTCTCTCTCTCTCTCTCTCTCTCTCTCTCTCTCTCTCTCTCTCTCTCTCTCTCTCTCCTGTTATAGATAGAGGGATCCATTTCACTGTACTACATTAAATTCAGGAAGCTGCATCCCATCAGTCCCTGATTGAGATGGTTAGGCGATGCTGTGTGTTGGTTGCTGGTGCTGGTGGAGAGGAGAGCTTTACCTTGCATGTGCAGGTAGAGGACTGTGTCCTCTACCTTGTTTCCGCTGCAATGCCGGTCCTCTACTGTGTCCCTGGGTGTCCTACTTCCATTAATCATATCAGCCTCCCCGCTCCACCCCTGTGGCTGTTTACCTCCAGAGAGGAATTTGCTTATTTAGTTGTTAACTGGCATCCTCCACCCACCTCCCTATCAGTCTCCTTCCAAGCCCGTCGCTTTGCTCTCTGGGAGGTCTGTTCTCAGTGAGCTATCTACATGTTCATCATTTTATCATTCTCGCAGTGCGGATAGTTGTTAGGAACTGACACAGAAACGTGTGTGTGTGTGTGTTCATTGTCCACAGCTCCCCCTCTTCTTTCACCCCTGTCCCTCCTGCCCTAACAGCTTCCTCTCTGCTGATGCTACCTTAGCCCTGTTTGCCTCCACCAGGACCCATCTGAGGAAGACAAGACAGCCCCAAATCTGAATGTCAGGATTTGCATTTGGTTCAGTATGTGAATCCATGAATGACTCAGACTTGGGGAGAGAGTGAGAGAGACAGCGAGCGAGCGAGAGAGGAGAGAGAGAGAGAGAGAGAGAGAGAGAGAGAGTATTGCATGTTACAGCTGCAAGCAGCCTCAGTGACATCACAGCGGTGGGGCAGCGAGCTGGGGAGGAGCTGAGAAGTGCGTCAAGATGAGACGATAACCCAGAAAAAACAATACAGTAGCAGACAGGAAGGAAGGCTCTCCTGGTCACCTACTGGTTACATCAAATTAAAAAAAAATCAAAACACACAATCTAATTTGATTCATTAGTGCTCCTCTTTCATCCCCTTGAGACCCGTTTTAGTGTCTTATGGACAACTATCCAATTAGGCTGCAAGTAGTTCCTGGACACCATCTTTTATTCTAAATTTCCCTCCGACTGATCAATGGGCTCTTCATTCAAGGACACTTGCAGCCTGCAAATCTAATGACACTGTCCAAACTGCCATTCAGTCCAGGCTTCAGTGACACACTTACTGCATACTGATTCAGTGGAACACAAAAACCGAGACCTCCCCCCCCCCCTTTACAATCTCCATCACTTGTGCTCAGTAAGCCAAGAATTTATGCATGGCAGGCACCCCGGTATATGGCCTGTTATATAACTTCTGATGACAGTGGATTACACAACACTAATTACGTCGAATCCATGAATACACACAGTGCATACATCACACCACAAACAAGAGCAGGGGTTTCAAACAGGGTGGACGGAGTCTAGTCTTGCAACAGATTACAGCCACACTTTAAGTGTTATGAGCACTTAAGATCCGCTTTTTGTGTCGTATTAGACACGCGTCATAGCAAAAGCAGGGGGCGAACTCACGTGAGAAACCCAAATGAGCCAGCTAGCTCCAGCTCACCAGGAGTAACTCAGCGGTATCGCTTGCCACCCTCTGCATTTAACAATTAGGTTAAGCTGAAGATTTCGGGCTGCAACTTTCCACACCAAGCTCCAAACTAATTAATGGAGGCGAGTGCCCCGAGAGGAGGCGCAGGAGCTGGAGGAAGGCTGGCAGATCAAGAGCAAACACACCACAGCCCTCAAAACCGCAGCATCCGGCTCTGTGCTTTCATGTGAATTATGCACATTTCTAATGTGCTTCACTAAGAAATTATGAAAGCCCGGATGGCAGAGAGATGCGATTCAGCAACGTTGCACACAGGTTTGAGTCGGGGGTGATATCACGTCTGCACTATCTGCTGGGTTTTGTGCTGCAGAGGTCGAGAAAAAAAACCGCCAAAAAAACAATGCACCAAGCCCACAGGAAAGAAAAGCTTTTTGCAATACATGTGTCCCTTCTTATAAAGGAGAAAAAAAGAGAGGAGGAGGAGGAGAGAGGACAGCAGTTGGCTGAAGGGATGTCGGCGCTTTGTAAGCAGCTGGCTCGAGCAGCCTTCCATGCATCTGCTCTGCTAAACACTTCCCATTACAGACGACCCAGAAACGTCCATGAACCCCTGGCCGACAGAGATGGAGTGAGAGGGGGGCACAGGGAGGGAGGTACTGTCGGGCAAAGAGAGAGGAAACAGGGTAAAGCAGAGACGGGTGGACAAGTAGAGAGAAAGCAAATATGACGCATGGAACAAAAAAAAAGAAAGGAAGAAGCTCGGAACTTTTTCTACCTTTATTTTCCTTTGACGCAGTTTGTCTTGTTAGCAAAGGGCTTAATGCCTGCTGTTTGTTAGGACCTTTCAACTGTGATTGTTTTGTGAAAGGAAACCAAGCCCCCCCCCCCCCCCGCCACCGCCGCTAGATAATTTCACTCCATCTTCCTTGCTTCATCCAGCTCCACAGATAATATTTGCTCTGGGCCGCCCACTGAAGTGATGAGAGCCAGGACAATGCTCTGGCTTCTGAATCATCTCATCTGTTCTGCTCTGTCAAGGTCTGTACTCAGTGACAGTGGGGGCAATTCAACACTGCACACACACTCAACACAGGTACATGCGGGCATGGACACGCAACACACATGCACATGCATGACTCAGCACAGGCACACGCGGGCATGGACGCGCAACACACATGCACATGCATGCGATGCTGCAAAGTGAAAATGCATTCATTCATGCAAGCACTCCTGCCATTGAAAAAGCTGACTGCCTCTGAATGGCGCAAAACCGTTTGGCATTTCCCATCCAGCTGGAAGTCACCACTCATCCTTTATGTGTGCGTGTTTTCATCAGAGAGACTACTTTCTGAAAAGAAATGCTTATGATGAAATCTCATAGTTGTTTTTTCCCCCTCCCCTTTTTCTCCCCAATTGTATCTGGCCAATTGCTCCACTCTTCCGGGCCTTCCTGGTCGCTGTTCCACCCCCTCTGCTGATCCGGGGAGGGCTGCAGACTACCACATGCCTCCTCCGATGTCGCCAGCTTTTCGCCTGCCCTGGCAGTCAGGAGTTTCGCCAGGGGAGGATCACGCTATTCCCACCAGTTCCCCGCGCCCTGAACAGGCGCCCCAGACCAACCAGAGGAGGCGCTAGTGTAGCGACCAGGACACATGCCCACATCCGGCTTCCCACCCGCAGAAACGGCCAATAGCCTGGGTGCGTAAAATGGTGTCGTTTCTGACGACTTCCGACGTACGAGTGCTTGCCACAAGAACTTCCGGTCGGGTTTGTTGAGAGAAGAGATGGTTTTGTTTTACACTCGCTGTTTGCAGGACCTCCCTAAAATCACGGTCAGCGATGTGCATCGCACCGTGAGTGCTTCCTTGGTAGCTCAGACGAGCAAAAAATAAAAGGGGTTTAAGATGTACATTTCGAGCTACATGGACAACTACGAGGGTGAGTAACGGCATCATTAGAACTATGCTAGCGCTAGCTAGCTCGCTAACTAACGTTAGCTGGCGGCCTTGCAACTAACGTTACCTCGCTACTTTGTTTTTATTAGTCAGCTAATGTTGCTAACTTACGTCTACATTCAAACTCACAAAATCGGTGACGTTACATTCTTGACTAACGTAAATCTGTCTCTTTTTCAGTATCAAACAGATAAACGTACAGGAGAGGTCAGCGCTAGGGCGACCTGCTATAGGTCCATGAGAAAGCATGAGGAACAAACACTATTTGAGAGTAGGAAGATGAGCAGTTAGCTAGCTTACACGGTTAGCTAGCTAGGTATAGTTCTCAGTCATGTTCTGGGGAGTCGGTGTTACCAGGGTTTGGATGGTAGGCAAAACACCAGTCTGTTTCTTTTTTTAAAAAAATATCTGCACGCTTTTGAAATGTAGTTGCAGCATGTTTAGCATGGCGTCCCCAGAAAATGGCTTGAGTGTTTCTGTTCCATGTCAGATTTTCCACTCACCTGATGAACTGGGTTTGGAGTACTCATTCCACGCCAAGAGTGTGGGGACAGCTCCCTTCTTGGGCCTCCTTAACACACCTGTAGCTGGCACAGCGAAATCAAAATGCCGACTACACACTTTTGTACTCTTGGTGGCGGTGAATTCGTCCCTCCGAATCGTCGCTAGCCACTTGGCTCTTTCCTCGCACTTACTAGTGTAACCGGTTATTTTCTTGCTCGGTGCGGGATTCGATACGAGTTGTACTGCATCACAAGGCGACATCACTAACCGGTCGACTAACGGGTTAGCTAGGGGCTAACGTGTCTTATTTGTAGTTTACACTAGGGAATGAATGGAAACTCAGAAGAGAATTATAGCGCGCCGGATTCGCACACGGCGCCACACAACAGCGCTCAGTGGCGCCTGATTCACGCCGTTGATACTTGAACGTCCCTTTTTGCCCTGCTTGATTCACTGATTTTTCGGACGAAATTAAGATTTCGGACCGGTAAGCTGGCAGCTAACTAATGAGTCAGTAGGACGTCAGCATCCGGTGGTACCGGAAGTCCTTATAAAAACAGACACACCCGGAAGTTCCGCAGCGCGACGTTAACGCGCCGAGCCTATTGTGAGTGTAGGGACACCCGACGAAGCCGGAGGCAACACGAGCCGCCACCCGGACGCCCCGAAATCTCATAACGTTTGATGTTGCAAGGTCACGTTAGATGTCAAAATGCTTGGGATGGATTGTTTTGCAGAGACAGCCCTGAACTCCTCACAAACTGCCCTGCACACCAGTTGGACAGTTCAACCCAGCTTGCGTTGGCTGGATATCAAAATAAGTCACACCATTAAAATGTCTGTTAGCAGAGAAAATACTTTTCTAATTGCAAGGTCATTTCTTGCTGTTCTGGGGATGTTGTACATGATCTGTATGCGTTGGTTCAAATTGTTGGCTCACACAGCTACCGTTGCAAATTGAGATGCAGGGGAAAGGGCCAGGGGTGTGTGACTCAACGCCGTGTGAGAGCGAAAATGCAGCAAAACGATAAACAAGACAAACCGTTTGTTTGGGTGACCCTTTTAAAAGCGCTACTTAATTCAGTGCGTGTAGGGTTTTTCCGTCCTTGTAAAGCATTAGCCCATACACTGGGCTTTTCTGCCCTGTCATTGTGTTTGGCTGTGTGACCATAATCGCTAATAAACTGCTGTGGGCTCCTGCATTTTTCCTAGTCCCGTCCAACGCTCAGTGCGGGAACTAAATCTGGAGTTGTAATATTCATCAGTCTTAGATAAGATGGATTACTGTGTGCCGAGGCATCTCAAACAGGCCATTGTGTCTGGGTGTGAGGGGGAACAGGCCACTATGGTTTAATAGTCAGGAGGATAGGGAGTCACCGCAGCATCCATCACTTTCACACAGAGCACCCCAAGGCCCTCACAACATCCGCCTCTCTTCCTCCTCACCGGGGGATCTCACAACGTAAACTGAATTTAGTCTTTTAGTCAGCACTGCTTTCACTTTCCCTTTGCTTACATCTACATCCATGTGGTCTGTGCACGGTGGACTGTTGTCATCCTTGCTTTTATATGCGAGTGATGGTGGGGTCAGAGGGAATGACAGTGGCAGTCTGTATGGTAGACTCGGGAATTTGTGGCTCCTATGGCTACCTGACAAATTTAGGGCCAAGAGAAATACGGCCTTGAGAACACAGTGGAAATCCAGGTCCGGTCTGCTGGTATTGTCGTGTACAGTTGTAGTACTCGAATACAAACTCGGGTCTCAAGTCCATGTAAGTTCTCGGTCTTGTCTAAGACTTCCCAGCATAATGACGCGAACTTGACTCGTGATAATTTTTCAAGACTCGTCGAGTGTAAGACTTAAAAACTTAAGAGACAAGACGTAGATAGCATAAAGTGCAATCTAATCTAATTTTTTTCTTTTTTTAAAATTTTTATTAATAAATGTCTCAGAAATGCTGAAAAATTTGAATGTGAAACATTTCCATTTTGGCCGAGGGGGGAAAAAAAGCCTACAGTGTGGTGAAATTTTTACTTTTACTGTGGTGGTAGACTACAGTGTATGACATGTGATTACAAGTCATGGTGTTTAACTGGACTTGCACTTTTCTGGTTTCAGTCTTTACAGAAATTTCCCTCCACTGGTGTCGATTTGGACTCGCCACCTTTAAATTCTTAGACTCGACTCGATAAGCTTCACCCTCAGACTTGACTCGGACTCATCCACCGAAAGACTTGACATGGATTTGGGTGGTCTGGGCACGGTGGCCCAGTGGTCAGCACTGTTGCCTCACAGCAAGAAGGTCCTGGGTTCGAACCCCAGACCGTCCCAGGTCCTTTCTGTGTGGAGTTTGCACGTTCTCCCCGTGTCTGCGGTGGGTTTCCTCCGGGGGCTCCGGTTTCCTCCCACCATCAAAAAGACATGCTTGTTAGGGTTAACACTCCTGTCTGTGCCCCTGAGCAAGGCAGTGGAAGAAGAAGTGGAGTTGGTCCCTGGGTGCCGCAGCTGCCCACTGCTCCTATACAATAGGATGGGTTAAATACAGAGAACACATTCACTGTAACCAAAACAGCCGAACAATGACAAAATAAAGTGGCTTTCTTTCCTTCTTCTTCTTCTTGACTCCGAGGCTTCATGACTGCATGGAAGACTCACAGGTTGACATGGCTCTGATCACTTCCTCCGTCTGATCAGTTCTGAAACAAAACCTTTGTAAAAATGAAAAGCCTTTATTTTGGCATTCTCTAATGGACTCATACTAACACTAATACTCTAATAATCTGTAACCAGAATTTAAGATATATGGACTCATACTAACACTAATACTCTAATAATCTGTAACCAGAATTTAAGATATATGGACTCATACTAACACTAATACTAATACTCTAATAATCTGTAACCAGAATTTAAGATATATGGACTCATACTAACACTAATACTAATACTCTAATAATCTGTAACCAGAATTTAAGATATATGGACTCATACAAATACTAATACTCTAATAATCTGTAACCAGAATTTAAGATATATGGACTCATACTAATACTAATACTCTAATAATCTGTAACCAGAATTTAAGACATATCCAAAGTTCACAATTCCTGTTGTCTCTTTTGTTGTGCCTCCTTTTATTAGCTGAATATGGCCGACATGTCTAAACATCAGGCCTTCATCTCCTCCCACTGTCTTCCGTCAGATCCGCGCTCATTTTACCGTCTCATGACACACACAGACACACACAGACACAGGCCCCGGACCATTCACACGCTCTCCCATCTCGGTCTCGTTTCTCCGTTGCGCGGTGCCCATGTCGGAGGAGTGGGCGCTATCCGGCGTGGCAGCAGACCCGGGGCCCACTCCTCTCCTCAGATGTCCCGCTACAGTCTATTTCTGTCCCCGTGCTTCTGACGTCGCCCTGCCCTGGACGGACGAGGGCGATCGGTGATGGATAACCGAGCGGAGATCCCAGCACACAAACCGACAGGATTCAAGTGAAGCCATGTCCCCTCCTCTCTTATTAGATTACCTTTGCCACTTCGGCCCCGTTTCTCCCGGGGTGGGGGTGGGGGGGATAATGGACCCCGGCCCCAGTAAAACAGTGGTGTATGATGGGTTCGCACATGTGCTGTTGTGTCTCTGGGATTCTGACTCATTATGGAAATGGGATGTTATTTTTATGTACAAAACCAATTAAGTAATGAAGAATAAATGATAATTGGAGACAGAGAGAGACGGGGGTGTGTGAAAAGGGGATGAAAGAGAGAGAGAAGGGCATGGGGATAAGGAGTGACAGGAGCAGGCATGAGAAGAGGAGGCGCAGGGATTATTTACAAATTTCATCTCAGAAATTGCTGAGTCACTTGAAGGGTAAAGCAGCAAACCAGCTCTTTTACTCCCCCTAACCCACACGCACACACAACTCCTTCCAGCCACTGCTAGCAAACACGCACACGCACACACACACACACACGTACACACACACACACACACGCTATCAGTTACTTCTCCCCAACGACCAAACACACGCACTATTACACACACACACACACACACACAAGTAAACACTATCAGTTACTTACACACACACGCGCGCGCACACACACACATTACTACACACACACGCACATGTATGCACACACAATTACACACACTATCAGTTAACACACACACACAACTAAACACAATCAGTTACACACATATGTATATGCACACACACTAAACACTATCAGTTACACACACACACATTAATTCACACACACGCACATGTATGCACACACAATTACACACACTATCAGTTACACACACACACACACACACACTACAACTATACACATGCACACACAATTACACACACTATCAGTTAACACACACACACATTACTACACACATGCACACACAATTATACACACAAACTACAACTACACACATGCACACACAATTACACACACTATCAGTTAACACACACACACACACATTACTACACACATGCACACACAATTAAACACACACACAACACACACATCAGTTACTTCTCCCCAGCACCAAGCTCACTCGCACACACACACAAAACCGGGAAGTAACCATGGGTGACGGGAGGAGGATGAGTTGTGTTGTGTGTGCAGCTGTCCTGCCTTTGTGTCATTTGGTCTCATTCAGAAAAAAAGTACAACTGAATAAACTCACTGAACACTCCAGAACATGAGCTGTGTGGCCTTCAGGTGTGATGTGTGTGTGTGTGTGTGTGTGTGTGTGTGTGTGTGTGTGTGTGTGTGTGTGTGTGTGTGTGTGTGTGTGTGTGTGTGTGTGTGTGTGTGTGTGTGTGTGCATGCCTCTGCACTTTATTTTGAAAGCTTTGCAGAACAGTATGAAACTTCCACTCAGTCAAAAGGGCTTCTGACGTGCATTATTGTGGCTTTGAAAGCCTCCGTGTGTGCGTCACAGTCGTACACTTCCCTTGCTGGAGCTGCACCACCCTGCACAGCACAGTGTACTGTATTATACTGCACGGCCTCTGCAACAGCTTGACAATCCAGCCCATCACCCTGCTCAGTGGGCAGCAAGCGTTTATTCAACTGGTCTGGATGTGTGGTATTTATAGTAGTAATTAGTCTCCTGTCACCGTATATAACAGTAGTGGGGATTATATATACACACACACACACACACACACACACACACACACACACACACACACACACAGGTTGGAGCTCAGGTAAACACCACCAAATTTTTAATGACTTGCACTTTCATGATACATGCAGTGTTGATAACAACAGAGAGATGCTCTCCAGTGGGATGGTCTTACACACACACACATACACACACACATCTAATTAGGGGGTTAGGGGTCGCCACAGCGGATTATCTGTTTCCATCTCTTCCTGTCCTCTGCGTCTTCCTCTGTCACACCAGCCACCTGCATGTCCTCCCTCACCACGTCCATTAACCTCCTCTTTGGCCTTCCTCTTCTCCTCTTCCCCGGCAGCTCCATATTCAGCATCCTTCTCCCAATATACCCAGCATCTCTCCTCCACACATGTCCAAGCCATCTCAATCTTGCCTCTCTTGCTTTGTCTCCAAACTGTCCAACCTGAGCTGTCCCTCTAACATACTCGTTCCTAATCCTGTCCTTCTTCGTCACTCCCAGTGAGAATCTTAGCATCGTCAACTCTGCCACCTCCACCTCCACCTCCTGTCTTTTCATCAGTGCCACTGTCTCCAAACCATATAACATAGCTGGTCTCACTACCATCTTGTAAACCTTCCCTTTAACTCTTGCTGGTACCCTTCTTTCACAAATCACTCCTGACACTCTTCTCCACCCACTCCACCCTGCCTGCACTCTCTTCTTCACCTCTCTACTGCACTGCCCATTACTTTGGACAGTCGACCCCAAGTATTTAAACTCATGCGTCTTCGTCACCTCTACTCCTTGCATCCTGGCCATTCCACTGCCCTCCCTCTCATTCACGCATAGGTATTCCGTCTTGCTCCTACTGACTTTCATTCCTCTTCTCTCCAGTGCATACCTCCACCTCTCCAGGCTCTCCTCAATCTGCTCCCTACTCTCGCTACAGAGCACAATGTTATCCGCGAACATCATAGTCCACAGAGACTCCTGCCTGATCTTGTCCGTCAACCTGTCCATCACCATTGCAAACAAGAAAGGGCTCAGAGCCGATCCTTGATGTAATCCCACCTCCACCTTGCACCCATCCGTCATTCCAACCGCACACCTCACCACTGTCACACCGTCCTCATACATAACCTGCACCACTCCTACATACTTTTCTGCAACTTCCGATCTCCTCATACAATACCACACCTCCTCCCTCGGCACCCTGTCATATGCTTTGCAGTGGCAGCTAGAGCTAACAATTTCTTTTTTGGGGGGGGGGGCGCAATTTACCTTGGTGCAGCACACCTGACAGCTGCTTTAATGTCCACACAGTCACTGCGTTATTAAGAAGGACAATGTAGCCTATAGACTTTATCAGGGTTCGTACCCCTGATTAAATCTATAGGCTACATATACCTCCAGTATTGCTCTGAAGTGTTTGCATGACCGGACATGAATTGTTGTGGCAATGGCATGTTCAGAAACCATTAGTCTGATATCCAAAAATATTGCAGGCATGCTCAGTCAGGTCGCAGGGAAGCATTCGAATTCCCTTTGCCAATTTCTTTGAGACAGTCGTTTTCTTGAGTCGCTTTTATTAGACGCGCACACACACACACACACACACATACATACACACACACACACACACACACTCTTAAGAGGGACTGAGTGTATCGGCCCTGAAATCCTCAGCACCGACAGAAATCTCCATTACCCAGAGGTGATGGAGATTTCTGTCGCACCCACCGCCATCTGTTCAGAAGTGACAGTAAAGGCGCGCACAGCGAGAACACACTAAGCCACAGAACGCACACGAATCTCTTTTGCCATCACGACAGGGAAGAGAGCGGAAAAAAGGGGGAGTAAGGAGGGGCGAGGAGAGCGCTTGAAAACACTGAGTCAAAACCAGGTCGTGATACGGTGTGACTCAGGTCTGTGAAGTCAGGCTGGGTTTATGGAGAGATTAAAGGATGAGAGAGAGGGAGAGAGAGAGGGGATTCTCATCATAAGAGTGTGACAGAAAAGGAGCAGGCGCGTCTACATTTTGCAGGGCGGCCGGGTGTCCTGGAGTTGAGAGAGACCAACCTACGACAAGCGGGTCTTTGGCTCATTCCTCACTGCAGCGATGCTGTCAGTCAGCAGCAACGTCGTGTTCTGCCCAAGTGTACTTGATCAAAACAGTGAAGCCTCTGCTTGCTCGCTTATGTAAGCGGCCTGTGTGAATGTCAGGTGAACTCCTCCAAAGCTGCCACGATGAGTTTTCCCCTGATTATTTCTCAGTCTCAGTTTGATTTTGACGCCTCTACATGACCGACATAATCAAATGAGAATGTAAGTGAGAAGATTAGCTCGTGCAACATCCCGCTAGATATTGCCTGTTGCGTTTCCTGTTTTATTTTGAAGTACTCACCTGTCTTGTTTCAGTTCCTAGGGGCCCTCCTTGTGCGTTTCCTAGGATGAATCCGGAAAATTCCCGCCCTCAGGCGCTAGGATTGGCCAGATCTGCCTGTCAGTCAAGGCCGATGCGAACGCGCAACAACCCTACCCCTAACCCTAGCCACGTTTGCTAGCTAACTGTTAGCCATTAGCCACATTTGCAACCCAACCAAGCTAACTATGCCAACTTAACTGTGTGAGTATGGTAAGTGAATATTTTGTTCCTAGGACGAATCCGGAAAGTTGACTGACAGGCAGATCTGGCCAATCCTAGCGCCTGAGGGCGGGAACTTTCTGGATTCATCCTAGGAAAAAAATATTGGCCTCCCGCCCCTTCCTGTTTTCCCCGCTCTCCTGTGCACCTGTTCCCCATTTCCTCATTAGCTCCCTAGCTAGTATACTCCCCTGGGCTCCCTGTTCCTCCCCCAGATTCTCTTTGTTCCTTCAGCACTTTCCCACATGGTTCTTGACTCTGCTTCTCCGATTTGTTTTTTTTTTCTGGCAAGGAGCATTGCAGTCATGGGAAAAGCCAGACACATTCTGGATCATAAATCATCGCACACTCTGTACTGTTCATTTATTTTACCATATCTGATCTACTGTGTGGAGGTATGGGGTAACACCTACAAAACCAACCTACAACCATTATGTATACTGCAAAATAGAACCACAAGGATAGTTGATAATGTAGGATATTGTGAACACACCAACAAGCTATTTTTAAAGTCAAGTGCCTTGAAGTTCAGGGGTTTAATAGATTTAACACAGCACAAATAATGTTGAAAGCAAGAAACAATCTACTACCGAATAATATACAAAAATATTCTCAGATAGAGAAGGGGAATATAATTGCAGTGGGAAATTAAACTTCCAAGAAATTATGTGTTCGAACAACTTTGAAGAGCATGGGCATTTCAATCTGCGGGGTAAAATTGTGGAAGTTTGAGCAAGGAACTCAAAGTACAAACAGTACACAGTTCAAGAAGTACAAAGGTCTGATTACCAAGAGATGCAGGGATGAGGAAGAGTTGTGTTAACTGTTAAAGTTTTACTTATCTCCAAACATTCCTAATTAAATTTTTTCATTTTCCCTTGTATGACACCGAGTGGATATCTGGGTTGTTACATTTTTTTTTGTCATATATTTTTTGTTATATATATTTTTCTTTTCCTTTTTGTAATGTATAGTAGCTGAATTAACTTAAAAGTAGGTGATAAGGGGTAGGAAAAAAAACAAGTGTTCCTGCTACTCCTTTTTCGAACATGTAACAGACAATTTGACGTATATGGAGATTTGTTTGCTGAGTTTGATGTGTGGATTTGTTAATCACTTCATATTATTGGCAGTGGATTATCTGGATGTTATATCCTGCTTGTTTACATGTTCGAAATAAATCATCATTCATTCATTCATAGATGGGTGGTGCCGGTGCAACAGGGACAGGAAGTGATTGACGTGGTGGAGCCTGGGAGATGACAGGAAGTGATGGTAGAGCCTGGAGGATGGCCTGAGGTTGCCGTCTCCCCTTGAGCTTTGCCTCCCCCGCAGTGTTTGGTGGCAGGATGAGCAGGTGAGGCTCAGCAGAATGGGCAGAATGCAGAGCTGGTCCCTTCGGCACAGCTGCCGGAAGCTTCTCAGGTCTTGCCATGGGGGCATCCGGAGCCGGGATACCCTCCCTGCTTTGGAGTTTCTTGTTCTTGTAACCTGCAACACCCGCTGAACCTGGGAAAACATAAAACCACCAATATCAATAAACATTTACTTAAGCAATAATACACACGAGGGTGTGATCGGTTATTATTTGATCACAGCTATGATCCAACAGCATGACACAGGTGTGATCAAATAGCAATTGATCACACCGTCGCAAATATGATTGCTTTTGTAAAATGGCCACTTCATTTAGATTTACATTCCATTTGCTGAGCCAGTCATCGTGTTATGAAAACTGATTATGGCTGCAATGCAAAACTGACCAGTGGAAATAAGGCATAAAACATAATCTGCATAAAATATCATGCAAAGCATGTGTAGGAGACATGCCAATCTACTCACCATTGTGTGGCCGTTGCAGCATTCACTTCTGTGCATAGTTATGTTGTCTTGTCCTTTTTTTTTTTAATGAGTGCTTTTATTTGTTGTTGTTTAAACTGCTATTGTCTGCGTCTTATGTAATGTATGTTTTGTATCCCAGGAAGATAAGCTGGTCGTCAAGACGTCAGCTAATGGGGATCCTTTAATAAACTTAACCAGGACACATACCCACATCCGGCTTCCCACCTGCAGACACGGTTGGCTGTGTCCAAGCCGGAGGCAACACGGGGATTCGAACCGGCGATCCCCGTGTTGGCAAGCAACGAAATAGACCGCCACGCCACACGGACATAAACTTAGTTATTCACACATCAGAGTATATATCTATCTCAGAATGACGCAAAAAAAACAAAACAAACAATGATTTACAAAAACAACAATAACAGCATCCACCATGGGTGTCCCGGTCATGAGAGAAACAAAACCTCCTTCTCATCCTCGTACCGCTTCTAAACAATTTTTTTTTTACCTCATTTCGGATTGATTCAAACTTGTGCTTTACTTGAGTTCTTCATCTAAACCATTCCACAAACGTGAGCCCGATGTCTGTAAATACATTCCCACCGTTTCAGCAGTATAGTGGGATTTTTTTGGTACACAGTGGAAGGACGAAGCTCCGGGGTCTGGCCTACATCCAAAAACTGCACACCGTGTCATGTTTGCTGCAGAACGTCACTGTGCTGACACAAACTCCTCTCTGTGCTGACACGTCCTGTCTGCATAGGTTTCAGGCTTCTTTGCCCGCCCTGAATTTGCATATTAGACTGCGACTGGCTTTCGATTTTGTGACGTATCAAATCGAGCCTGCTGGGGTACGTTTGAATCTCAGATTTTAGGGACGTGCACAGACAGCGCCTCCCCCCAGCAGAGGAATGTAAAAACATCACTGTAGTGACAAACTTTGCGCTGATACAAGCCAGTGTAGTCAAGGCCAGACATTTTAGGGGACACAAAATTAAAAAAACAAAAAAAATGGAGTGGAAGGATACTTTGAAATCTGAGGTATGTAAAGATAGACATGTTAGCATACAAGGCGTCTTCTGATAAACAGTATTTCACTTAAAAAAGAAGCTTCCAGATATTTTAACACTGCTTCCCTGACCTTTTTTTTTTGTCATTCCAATCATTGGTTTAGCTAATTAAGCTAAATACATAGATACCATGTCACATACAGAAGTGCACATATGCATGCACCCACCTCTGATTCTGGAGGTGATGTTAATTAGTGTGGTGAGTGGAAGAAGGCAGATGTACTCCACCTCATTCTGAGGGTCAATTAGCTGCGGCAGCAGGAGCTACACAATGGCAAGACCCAATTAATGGAGGATTTACTTATTATCACACTGATTGGATATAATTACAGTGAATGATTTAGCATTACACTTGCCGCTGGATGCCACAAATGAGGTCTTACCTACAAGACCTTAGTAAGGGCCATTTTTAAAGACTTTAGACACACTTCTTGACATAATTCTTGTTTATTCACTTTATAGTAGAACCAAAGGGCTATTTCATTCAGTTTAAACCATCTGGGATACAACGCTTTCAGTATTTCACAGTCAGAATGAAAATGGCCCAATGCCACAGAATGAAAAATTGCATCAACTGTTTGATGAGAGCTTGAGCGATACATAAATTTGATTCTCCAGTTTTACTGAACAGTCCAACACGTAGTCAGTCCCCTGCAGGCAAAAGTGCCGACAAGGACGACATTACAACATGACTTGACAACTAGACCATATGGCCGGAATAATCTCCAGCATGTCTAATCAAAAGGTTGTACAGGAGGGACTATCCAAGCACCACCCTCTTCAGTGTTAGGTACAAGGCCAACAAATGCCACAGCTGGCAAGGCTACTCAGAAGGGAGGGGAGAAAACTCTCGATGAGTGCTGTATGCCACAAACATACAGCACTTCATTATTATAGCTGTAGTCTGCACATTTGATGCAAGGGTTGTACCCGGGTGTTTTTTTAGTAGAAAGGGTACATCTTGACTTTTGGGTTTTGAATCCACTAGTGTTGATGCCTACTGATGAAATGTTAAAAGTCATAGACATGTGGAGCTCATTGTAAACCTCATGTTCTCACTGTGAAAAGGTCACATCCACTGATGAGCCAAAACATTATGACCACTTACTGGAGAACCGAATAACATTGATCTTCTCCAAACAAGGGCACATGTCAAGGTCTGGGTAGATTAAATCTAAGTGAACAATCAGTTCTCGTCGTCAGTGTGTTGGATGCAGGAGAAATTGGCAGGGGTAAAGAACTGAGCGACTTTGACAAGGGCCAAATTGTTATGAACAGACGACTGGGCCAGAGCATCTCTGAAATGACGAGGCTTGTGGGGTGCTATTAGTCAGCATTGGTGAGTACCTACAGACAGTGGTCCGAGGAGGGACAAACCACAAATCGGCAACAGGTGTTGTGCACCCTAGGCTTATCGATGCACGAGGGCAACGAAGGCTATCTCATATGGTCCGAACCGACAGAAGGTCTACTGTGGCACAAGTCACAGAACATTTTAATGATGGTTATGGGAGGAATGTGTCACAACACAGTTCATCACACCCTGCTGCATATGGGGCTGCGTCACCGCAGATCAGTCAGAGTGCCCATTATGACCCCTCTCCATCACTGAAAGCGCCTACAATGGGCACATGAGCATCGGTACTGGACTTTGGACCAGTGGAAGAAGGTAGCCTGGTCCGATGAGTTCCGTTTTCTTTTAGATCATGTGGATGGATGTGTACGTGTGCGTCGTTTACCTGGGGAAGTGATGGCACTAGGATGCACTGTGGGAAGATGACAAGCCGGTGGAGGGAATGTGATGGTCTTGGCAGTGTTCTGCTGGAAAACCCTGGGTCCGGCCATTCATGTGGACCTCAATTTGACACATGCCACCTATCTATAAACATCATAGCAGACCAGGTACACCCCTTCATGGCAATGGTTTTCCTGATGGCAGGGGCCTCTTTCAGCAAGACAATGCACCCTGCCACACTGCAAAAAATGTCCAGGAATGGGTTGAGGAATGTGATGAATTGTTAAAGGTGTTGCACTGGCCTCCAAATTCTCCCGATCTCAATCTGATTGAGCATCTGTGGGACGTGCTGGACCGACAAGTCCGATCCATGGTTTTCTCCCCCCCTCGCAACTTACAGGACTTGAAGGATCTGCTGCTAATGTTTTGGTGCCAGATACCACAGGACACCTTCAGGGGTCTTGTAGAGTCCATGCCTCAGTGGGTCGGTGCTGTTTTGGTGGCACACCGAGGACCTACAGCATATTATACAGGTGGTCATAATGTTTTGGTTCATCAGTGTATATCACACTCAAAGAACAACTGTCCACAGTTTGTTATAGAGGATCTTCTCTCCCAAGGCTTGTGTTTGACTCATTATGATAATATCCATACATAATACAGCATGAACTCAGTATTAAACATGATAGGAAGTAAGAGTTTAAAGAACACTTTTTGCATTCAAAAATGAAAACAAGGCACTACCACATGGGTTTGCCACTGGAAATGTTTACATATTGATCTGCATATTGGTAGTTGGCCATTGGTTCAAATTATTCTTAAAAGGAATTTCATAATCATTAAGAAGATCTCATCAGTTGGGTTACAATTTGAGACAATGGCTTTCACTAAAAAAAAAAATTAAAAAAAAAGAGAAAAAGGGCCATCCTGTCATTTACAAAGAAGGGGGAGATGTGATGCAGGCAAAATGAGAATCCTGCTAATTAAAACTACCAAAACCTATCATCAGCATCACACCCTCCTTTTAGCCTCGACAGACTTGTCTAATTGGATGTCTTCCCATTAGACAAGTCTTCCCACACTTACACTCGCACACACACACACACACAGATCTACAAATGGTGAAAGGAAGTCTAGTTCAAACAACTCTTATGTGTGATGCAGCCATGGTACCCCATACACCCACCACCACCCTAGTCCGTGTTACATACCAGTGTTTGTAACAAAAATCAATGGGCGCATGCCTAAACACACACACACACACACACACACACACACACACACACACACACACACACACACACACACACACACACACACACACACACACACACACACACACACACACACACTGCCCTTAGGTTGACTTCTATGAGTCTGCTACCTCATCTCACTACTATACATCACAAACAACATCTATAGCATTTCTCAGTTAGACGTGCCTGTGTGTGTGTGTGTGTGTGTGTGTGTGTGTGTGTGTGTGTGTGTGTGTGTGTGTGTGTGTGTGTGTGTGTGTGTGTGTGTGTGTTCGTGTTCCATTCATTCAATAGTGCAAATGCAGATGGAAAAGTGAGATATCTGGAAAAGTGAGATGGTAGGAGAGGAGTGCTGCTCTATTTTTGGAGTGAGGGAGTTCTAGGAGAGACGGCTGCTGCTGGCTCCTCCCAGACAGTCACTGCAATAGATGAATGCTGCAAAGCTGTGTGTGTGTGTGTGTGCGTGTTCGGGGGGGGGGGGGTCATAGACCAGCATACAACAATCCCTCTCATAATTGTATGCCTAACCATTAAAGCAGAATGATTTAATGCATGCTCAGTAATCCAGGTAAGAAAATCACATAAGCTGAATCAGTTCATCTGGACACAACCTTTGTCGAGAGAGAAACGTTTCACCACGCATCTCAGTGACTCCTCCAAGTAAGGGTGGGGATACCTGCAGTCAGCTGAGACTGAAGAGGTCACTTGGGTGAGTGATGAAGTGTTGTGTAAACGTTGTGTCCAGATGAACTGATTCAACTTTCTAAAACACAATTACACAACTGGCTCAAAACGCATTTCCACAACCCCCCCCTCCCCCCTCCCCTCTATTGGGGCAGAGCAGTAACCTCCATTACTGATGGTTGCTGAATTGCAAAAAAAATGGGATTCGTGTAGGGGATACAGTATATTTCACCTCAAGAGCCCTTTGTCCTGAAAACTGACTGACCTCCGCTGACTGTCCCTTGTAACAGCTTGGGACTGAATGAAACAAAAAGTGAAAAACAAACAACAGCACGCCCTCGTCTCCCACAGGTTTTTTTTGTGATTATGTGGTTGGACTATTGTAATTTAGTGGTGTTGTCATCAGTGGAAGAACCTTACTGACTCCACCACGGACATCCAAGTTCAGCTCAACTGAAGGAAAACAAACGTTGCTGTGTAGTCAACATAATGGAATAATCAATCATACCTAAAAGAAGGGAAACAAAGTAGACAGGCCCTTCAACAAAGCAGACTATCGAAATGCGACATTAGGAATAGTCACCAAAAAATGTCTGAATAAAAGTGAGTTGTGAAGGTTGTACGAAAATCATAGAGTCGTAGCACAGAAGGAGGTTTTCACAAAGGTAAACCTATCAGTCAGATACCCAGCCGTACTGCATCATGCAGTTGGTTCAGTGTTCATTCAGCAACTATAGGGCAGAGATTTTGTGTTGAGTATGACATCTTCTGGTGAAAATCAGCAATTCAGATACAAGGAAAAGCTGACATGAAAGGGTTAAATTACCATTGATTTTTTTCTTCTTTGTTTTTTGTGTGTCCTTGCACATTACATGTGCCATTATTATGCTGTTAAGAAAAGTTTAAAACGTGAATGATCCATGAATTAATATTTGGCCTCAGTTTAATAAATCTAAAGCATTTAAAATTTCCCATAAAATAAGAAAGCATTTTGGCATTTTGGAAGAAACAGCCTCGTCTTTTTCTGCAAGACACTTAAAATCAGCTAAGACTCCATCAGGTGTTATTGTATAACAGGAGGGCATACCTGGCCAGTTTCCCCTACTGGTGATCCCAAGATTCAAATCAAGTTTAAGACTCAGTAGCTTCCTTTTAAGATGCCAACACAAAAAAAAAAAACCAAAAACATTAATATTTTTGTTAATATTGGCACAAATATTGTGCTTTCATTTAAAACTCCAGAATTACTTTTTTTTTTTACAGTCACGTACCTACGGCCCTTTCTGATATATACAGTGGTTTACAGTAACCCTGGCACTGTGATTAGAACATCCCAGAAAACAGATTTTTTTTTTGCAAAAATTTTTGAGAAAAAAAAATGTAGGCAACGTAGGCTAAGGTGGGTAAAGGGAAACGTAGTTTAATGTCATGGTGGTTTGCCGATAACCTCAGCAGTAGAAGGAAGAAAACACGTTTTTTTTTAGACATTTTAAATTTGCGAAAGTAGCGGAACACAAACTACACGGTAAGACGACGCGTTAGGTGTTTATATACAGATACACGCCTCGACAAACCCTCGCAGGCTCCACGAGGTCAAACAAATGTACACCATTTCCCGGCATGCTTTGAGGGCGCCCCGTGTTCTACAAATGCGTGGTACTTGTAGTTCGCGACCAATTGTCGGCTTGTAGTTCTTTCGTCTGCGGTGGAATCCGCTCCGCAAAGAGAAATTGCTAAATGTGAAATCACTGATCAGGTACGGTTAACCCGAATAAACGTTTTCCGCTATGCCTTATTGGATACATAACCGATCCTAAACCGTAAATAAAGCGCTTCTTACGCCCGCGTTAGGTAACTAGCTAACCTTACATGGCGATGGTTTTTCTTTTGTTTAGCTAGCGCTAGGTGTACTGGCATTCTCGCTAAAAAAATAAATAAATACACGTACAACGAATGTACATTATCTGCATATTTATACTACGGTATTACAGAGGTATAACGTTATCCCGCACTCGGGATTCGTGGCGCTATTTCTTCAGCTAGTTTAGATGACGTTATGCGTTGTTTCGGAATTGATGAATTGCTAGCCAACTTCTGCTGTGCAGAAATTGTCTATTAAGCTCCATTTTATAGTGCGGGCCCGCGACGCCGCGCTCCGGACAATGCGCGTGGAACCGTCGAGTCTTTCCAGGCGGTATTGTCGCAATTTCGCAGCTACTTGTTTACATCCGGTAGAGCAACTATGTTGGCTTATTGGCGTTGCTGCGGCTCAGCTGCTCCCGAGCCACAAGGCCGACATACTACGTAGTCAGATTTTATCTGTGTTGCACAAAGTCCTTGATCTGTTAAACTCTAATCGGTTCACTGCAATTTGCAGGAATGCACTGTTAGGCGTGTCAGCCGTTTCTGTCTCAATCAACCAACCGTTTGACTCTTCCTTTGTGTCTTGCAGGATTGCGTGAATTAATGGCAACATGTCAAAGAAGCGTGGCAGGTAGGCTCAAACAATGACATGCAGTTTATCTTGTTTGATCAGAGGGATATTGCAGGCTTAAGAGGTCATCCTTGCACCCGACTCTGCTCTCAATCAACGATCCGTACCCCCACTTTGTCACTGAAACGCCGCCCCAGGGCCAAGTATGATTTATGGGTATACACATTTCTCTTGGAACAAACCACACTGAAATCCTGAAAACTCCGAATAAAGAGGTTGCCACAGTATATTGCAATAATAATAATAAATAAAATCACTTTGGCATAAATGGGTTGTCAAAGGTTTGGCTAGAGATTCTCTCATTGAAAATGACATTTTATCATACTGCAGGTTGTTATGATGAAAATGTACAAAGATTGTGTACTATCTGCACTTTTTCTCTTGTCATACAATAGCTAGAGTGAAATGCAGAAAATGTCTTTAGGCGTTACCATGCTATTAAGGGAAATGGTTTATAGCTGTCAAATTAGATCTTCATGAAAGGAAGTTCACCAAATATGACAGAGATTTTTTAGTCTTGCTGTTTAAAATTGCCTGTAAAGCTCATTTTATTTCTAATTGTATTGTATAGTTTCTGTACTTGTGTGCACTGTAACATTTTTAATGAATGGATCTGGGCTCTTCTGTGACAAGGTTGCAATTTTATTTGGTGATTATTTGGGGCCCTTTTGGCAATCCACATTTGCAATACAATTAGGCTAAAATCTCTTCAATGTCTTAATTCCCCCTAGAATTTAATTCCTAACACTTTCATTGCTTAGATGCTACTTTTGGCATTTCGTATATGCGAAGACCTGTTCCTTAGTGTAAAAAAAGAAAAAATCCTCAAGACCAGATTATCAAAATTATACTTAGTATATCAATTTGCTCCAACTATTTGACCCATAGCTATTCTTTTACTTTCTGCTCACAATGCCTGTTCTTTACTCTATTCTTCATATACTTGCAGGAAGCGTAGCAGCGGGGAGCTGAGTGGGAACTCCACGGTGACCCTCACCCCAGACCCTGACAACCTGCTGGGCCGGAGGATCCAACACACATGGAGAGAGAAGGGTAATCTGACCAAGTGGAAAGGCACTGTTTTGGAGCGCCTTAGCGTCAACAACTCCCTCTACATGGTCAAATATGATGGCTTTGACTGTGTCTACGGTATTGAGTTGTTCAAGGACGAGAGGGTGTCCAACCTGCAGGTGTTGTCAGAAAAAGTCGGTAAGTGTGATAACATCCACCCCCTTATCTACATGCAACATATGTACACTCTTAACAGTATGTATGTATGCTTTATTATGTATGCAACACTTGCATAATAAACTGGGGCGAGTAGGAGCCAGTTCCCAATTTAGATATGGGGTTTTATGGGGGTAATATACTTGCGAGTATAATTAGTTTTATCACGAAGGCCTTTATATCAGGGCTGCGCAAATAGTTAGATACTATTGTATGCTATAAGTTTCAGTCTTCACAATTAATTATAAAATTTTAGCACGCCACAATACTGGCACATTTAATGTTACCCGTGACATCTGTAAATCATAAAATTGTCAAGATGTTGATATAAGTGATTAAAGTCCTGTAAATGAATGGAAATAATTTTAGTTCAAATATTTGCCAATACATATAATTCTTCCAATTTTATTTTACTCAGCAGGTTTTAATATGAAGGTAATTTTGCCAACTTTATTGATTATCAGCACTACAACTAAAATTGTGAAACACTAATACTGGCTGAAGATAACAATGAAAAAGTTATCAGTCCCAAGGGAAACTATCAATAAATTGCAGGAAGTGTAGCAGCAGGGACATATGCTTGACATATGCACATGACATATGCTTATAGCAACTGCGAATTGCTTCTTTTCATAGTAAACAATAAAATAAAGGTGCCCCCTGGAGCAGAGGAACTCGTGGGGAGAGCTGTGGAGCATCTCTTTGAAAAGGAAGATGGGGAGAAAAATGAGTGGAGGGGTATGGTGCTGTCCCGTGCCCCTGTCATGACCCATTGGTATTACATCACCTACGAAAAGGACCCCGTGCTTTACATGTATCAACTGTGGGACGATTACAAGGATGGAGATCTACGAGTGCTTCCTGAGTCAGGTAAAGCAACAGGTGTTAAAAAGTGAATCAGATTTTCTGTCTTTACCAGGATGTAATTTCTGCTCTTCTACCCGATTTGTTTTTGACACGTTCGAGAGAGGAAGAGAACAAAGGGAATTTACTTTGGCTAGCATTTTTTTCTTGGTGAACACTGTGTCAAGTTTTGTTTTTAACCAAGAAGTGGAGAATATGTGAGGTCATTACAGTTTAAGATCAGTGGGGTGGACTGTGTCTTATCATAAAGGGGCAAACACACAAGCTGATCCGAGGCCAAGCATGACAGATATTTAAACTGGGGCAAGGCTGTGTGATATGGGATGAGGTTCATCTTATTCAATAGTAGTCAATCTAGCACAAATTGACCATATTTTGCAAATGTTCAAGTTCATGGTGCTTGAAAAAAGGCTATCGTGTAATACGCCGTAAATAAATGCGTAAATAAATAAATGCTTGCCCTGACTTATTCTCACTTTTTACTGGAACTACCGGTATAGTTCCAGTAGCTACTTATCAGCGTGATTTGATCCGACAGTTACCCACATATCGTTTTTAGACCGCAAATACCACCTCTGGCATTACGATCCTGCCATAACATTCTTCTTATTTCTCTTAACCCCCCCCCCCCAATCTTCCTGTATGTGGCTGTCCTTCAGAGAACAAACACCTCTTGCCTGCAGACAGGAAGCCAGGTGAAGAGACGGAGAGTCTTGTGGGTAAACAGGTGGAGTATATCACAGACAGTGGTCTGAAGAGAACAGGCTTGGTTATCTATCAAGTTCCAGCCAAACCCACCGTATACTACATCAAATACGATGATGACTTCCACATCCACGTCTATGATCTGGTGAAGACCACCTAGTGCTTACTATCTACTACCTTGTACTATTTACTTCCACCTTCTGTTACTGGTTCATCTTTATCTTAACCAATTGTTTCCTGTTTGAGCACCACAGATTTTATCTTATTATTATTATTATTATTATTTTGTTCTCCATCGACTGGAGATATGTGTTTGAGATCAAAATCCCCCGCCCTGCAAAAAATGTTCATCTTAACAACTTTTTTTTTCAGTTTTTAGTCGTACAGCCGTACATTTCTTAAAACAGTACAGTCAAACTGCCAGGATTTTCCCGACTCGCTTAACATTGAATTCCGGTTTTGGTGCAATGAACTGGTGTATTATCTTTCGGTTTCACATATTCACACTCACTCTTGAAAATTCCCTTAACAAGTAAACCTGCACTGGGGACAAATGAAATTCTATCAGTTCATTGACAAAATTGTTTATTTTGATGGAAAATTATTTCAAAATTGAGTATGAGACAAAATAAGCCGCTAAAATGTACATTTTTTGTGTAGTGTCAGAGCAGTGCTGTCTGCTGTTTTTGGGGGATGTTTTATCATTGTCAGTTCTCCAGACCTAATTTTATGCTTCTTGATTTTATGTTCTAGGGCTGGGTGATATGGACAAAATCAAATATCACGATATTTTTAACCAAATATCTCGATAGACATTTTGATGATGTTGTAGAAATGACTTGACGCACTTACGAAATATTTACACAATGACATTTTCGCTAAACGCTCATTAGTAATGTGGACATGATGTCCAAACAGAGACAAATTAAGAGTTAGAACAGCCTAATAAGTTCAGACAATTGCATCTATTGTAATGCAGCCTTTAAAACCAGGAAAAGGCAACACTTGTGTCATATCACGATATACATAAAACCAGATGATATCTCGTCTTATATCACGATATCGATATATTGCCCAGCCTTAAACTGAGCAACTCTATTTGGTCCTGTTTGGTACACAGAGAGCCAAGAAACAGGAGTCAAATTCCATGTATGTGCAAGCCTACGTGGCCAATAAACATGATTCTGATCTGTAAATAAACAAGATAAGGACAAGCCTGTTGAAATAATTGAACAGGGGAACTAGAACTGGTTTCATCTCACTTGTATAGTAGTTTGAGTCCAAAATGTATCCTTTTGATAAATAACTCATCTTGCAAAGAACATGTCTTACCTATACCTCTCTTGCTTATCATTTGGTTCACTTTTATATGCCTAGGCTATTTATTTCATCAGGACTCTTTGGTTGTGCTGGTGTCAATGCAAAAGATAAGAGGAAATTGTGTCTGTTGTGTTTTATGATACATGTTATGAATTTAATTGCTGCTTCATTTGGATAGGGAGTTCATTTGATCAGGGCTTAATTCACCAAAAGTATCATTTAAATTGAAATAGATGGACGTTGACTGGACTTAAACATGTGTGTGTCCCTCAGAGGACGAATGCAGTTTGATCTATTCTCACATGGACAGATAAGTTATATTGTTAAGGGCCAGATGGATGAAGAGTGTGTGTCTGTGTGTGCGTGTGTGTGTGTGTGATTTCTATTCTGTTCATGCAATCTGCAAGAACTTTGTACATGATCATACTATGATATGAAAATGTTAATGTGATGTAATTTCAGTGTCTGTGCACCTAAAGTATTAGTGCAGTGCAATTCTAATTGGTTACAGGTATAGTTTAGGATTTTGGAATTAAGTCTATATTTTGCCAAAACTGAACAATATTTTCAGGCTATGCTCTTCACACCCATTTCATTGTGAACACATGTGTATTGTAAATATAATGTGAAACATTTTTATGGGCCTACAACAATGCTACTTGAAACTTGTTTTCTGTTCCATTTCTTGTTGAATGCCATTCATGTTGGCTTTGTAGATATGGATGTTTTGTTTATTAATGTGAATGCATGCCATTATTATAGTAAAGTAGCAAAATGCATGACTTCAAACTAGGGATCAGTTACATCTCGGCTTTTAAAATAGAAAAATTAGTACCTTTTTATGATTTACAAGTGGGGGGAAAAATGCACCAGTATAAAACAAACAGTTAATATAACGAATAGTCAAAACTGAGCTATTAAAGTTAATAAAAAAAATAGAAATGTGCTAATTGGATTGAACATAATCGCTCAAAGAAACTCAGTGATGTTGTTTTCAATCAGTTTTTTTGGGGAGTTTTTTTTGTGTAATTTATCCCCCTGTTGTGTCCGGCCAATTACGCCACACTTCCGAGCCGTCCCGATCTCTGCTCCACCCCCTCTGCCGATCTGGGGAGGGCTGCCGACTACCACATGCTTCCTCCGATACACGTGGAGTCGTCAGCCGCTTCTTTTCACCTGACAGAGGAGTTTCACCAGGGGGACCTAGCGCGTGGGAGGATCACGTTATTCCCCTCCCAGTTCCCCCTCCCCCCTGAACAGGCGCCCCAACCGACCAGAGGAGGCGCTAGTGCAGCGACCAGGACACATACCCACATCTGGCGTCCCACCCACAGACACGGCCAATTGTGTCTGTAGGGACGGCCGGCCAAGCCGGTGGTAACATGGGGAATCGAACCGCCGATCTCCGTGTTGGTAACGGAATAGACCACCACGCCACCCGGACGCCCGTCAATCTGATTTTGCAGTTATGCCTTGTTGTCCATTTAAACAAAAGGGGTAAAAGTGGACCCCCCCCCACCTTAAAGCTACAATCCTAAAGACTGACATGCAAGCAAATGTCCTTTTCGATAATAATGTCCACCCCTGGCGAGGACGACGGCTAATCCAGAAATATCCAAGTCGTGAACAGATGAGTTGTTGCCCACTGTAATAGTTATCAGGTAGGACTTTCAGGAGGCTGGTTCGAGGCGCAGCATTTTAACATCTTCACCGTTGTACCCAAATTCAGCAGAAGGCAGGTAGCGGCAGCAGCTTGAACAAGCGGAGTTGCTCTGGCTAATGGGGGTACGGTAGACCGAGCTCATACGTCACAACATCAACAGCCAAACCCAGGTCCAGCCCTGTTTTCCTCTTAGTTTGGTGACGGGGAAGGTGCTGACACAATGCCGGGCAACGGATGTCCGAGATATGCAGTGGTCAGACACTAATGTCGCCATAGGTGTTGGCATGGTAACCAAAAATGTTGGACAATGGCGTAAGCTGCTTCCACTTGTTTCTAATGCAAATCCGCTCGTTGAAAGAGTTTTAGTATGGCGGTGTGTCGAAATATAAGACCTTTAAGGAATTTCACGAAATCAAAACGTTCAAGGACGTTGAAACGAACTGAATTCCATTTCTAACAAGGGGAATTATGTCGACCCACTGATATACTATTTAAATGACTAAAAGAACATATGTTCCCCGCAATTTGTTTGACTTGCTTAAATATGGTGACCCTAAGGACCTATATAATCTTAATAGCCAGTTGCTGAAGATAGTTAAATTGTGCTATCACCCCATAAACTATAATTCACAATCCGAAGATAAGGCGTACAGCATGTCCTTCGGTTATTTCCACCTCTCTTGTTTTGGAAACTATTGCTGATATGAAAAGCATCGATAAGCTGCCATAAAGGCGAAATGAGATATGGGAATGTACTGCAGGTCATACGCTTCAAATAAAACTAGAGGGCGTTGCGTTTCTTATGCAAGTTGCCCCAACTGGGACCCCTGCTGCTCATTATACACATTCCGAATACAGGGCTTGGAAGATGAAAGGTGAACATTAAACGCTCCTCATTTTCCAAACCTGTCGAGGGCGTTTAACCTTTTCTACGATTCATCGCCAGAACAACAATTATAATCCTACCTTCACCCACCCACGACCACCACAGTAGTTTCCAACTACTTAAAAAGTAAATTAGCTCCAATATATTTCACATGGCTTTTTAGGAGGCAAATGTGGACCGACATTTTCTTGCCTCTAAATAGTGCAGATAATTGCATCCTTCCGGGACGGTCATATCAAAAATGTCCTATTTTTTGATACCGTAAACCCGATTTTGTTTCATGCATGTGCCACGTTGTTATTGTCGGCTCGCGCAATCGCAAGGTAAACGTGGTGAAAGTTTGGGTAAAATTGAGGTTACAGCAAGTCGGGTTTCCAGTACGGATCGGGTAGTGACAAGTACCAACTCGCCGCGTCCGCCTCCGCAACGCTCCCAAAATAGGGCGCGGCGTCAAAATGAATCTGACGTCATCACGTTCGATCTGACGTCATTACATTTAAGCGCGCCGAAATCTGAGAAATTTCAAATGTGGAACCGAGTTGAAATGGTTGCTCTTTATTAGTGAGCAAATAAGTGTCGAACAACTAACGCGGCGAGAGAGAAAAAGAAAGACGAGAGTTTTATTGCAGAGAGGTCACTTGATAAAACAGGACATATAGTTGCACAAAATGTATACTGTCCCCGCCCCTTGTCTGGGTAACTTATTTGCATGGTAACTTTTGCCCAGCTGCTCCTATAAATGTGTAGGTTGAGCAGTTTATTTACCCGTTTCCACCGACACGGAGAGGAAATCGCACAAGGCTGAACAACAGATTTTAAACGAGACATTTGGTTCATTTAAACTCTCATTTTTGTATCTGTCAGTCTGAGATTGTGGAAGCTTGACGTCATGAAAATATCCTGGAGTTCAAAGTTGACGATGCTTGCGGTGGGCTTTATGGCCGTCTTGTGGACAGATACCTTTGATCCAGGTTAGAAAGTTACAATTTTCTCTTTCTGGCGGCATTCATAATTGTTCCATATAATTAATTATTAATAGAATTAAGCTACCTACACAAACCGAAGGCCGCGCAAAACTGCTTGGTACAATTAAGAGGGGCTTCACCCATCATTATCAAATACTAGCACTAGTTTACCACTAGTTACATGGTTGCTAAAAAGAACCAAAGTACTCCAAATGTTTTTACATTGGCACAAAACGTATACTGTTCTGGCTTACTGCATTTTGTGACGTGGCAATGTTATGTAAATCACCTTTTTTTCTCTTCTTTTTTTGGAGATTGGAGATTTTTTTGGAGAACTCAGTAATTTCTCGTTTCTCTCAAAATAGGAATTGTTAAAAAAAAGTGCTGAAAAAAAGAATCAATATTAATATGGGCTAATGAATCAAATCAACTAACAAGGTCAAAGAAGTTTGAATCAGTTCATCAGTTAAACTTGTGCGTGATTCAAACTTCTTTGATTTTCTTACCTGGATTATTGAGCAGGCATCAAGACATAAGGTATAGCTTTACTTAACATTAGCTTCCAATATATTCTTCATTGGGTCATTATTGGATTCCTAATCAGGCGTTAATAGGCCAGGGATAATTCCAAGCCTAAATATGAACCGAAACGGGGTCTTCAGCTGCCTTTTCATTTCAGCTAGTTAAGAAGCAGTGATTAATAGTCACATACATTTTTTTTGTATTTAAAAAGCTAAACAGGGATACATTCTCATTCGTTATTCATTAGTTTTATGCACATAGTCGTCATTAGTTGTGTCATACAGAGCGAGTGTATGGAATACTATAGCGTGGTTACACTGCCTTTCCATACCTGACTTATATTGTGTTATATGGAAAGACAGTTGACCTTTTTTTTTTGCAATGAGGAAATAAGACTATTCATACCTCTTTTCCCTAAGTGTACTGAATGTAAATTAATGAGATCACATTTTTTAAACGCCTGGGTGGATTATCAGTGATAAAATGTATAGATTGCATCATTTCATTGTTCAAAAAACGGTCCACGGGTCCACCTGTCAGATAGGCCATCACGGTTGCTTACATGTGTTATTCATTAACTTTACTATCGGTAGTCAATTTATTTTACACTTCTTTGCTGTCGGTGGCATGCTGCTGTTGTAAATTATACAGAACCCACGAAATACTTCTGAAAGTAGTATCTCAAACCCCAGTGTTGCCTTCAGGAAAACTGGGACATTTGCCAGTAGAGTTGATGTGTCCTGCCGTTGCAATTAACGACTCCTACAGGACAAGAAGGTGTGTAGTAGATCCACACCCTCCTCAACCACCATTTGGTCTGTACGATAGGAGGGTCTAAGAAGAACAGGGATTGGACATGCCACAATGATAATGCTGGACAATAATCAAAGGGATTTGTATGTGATATCGCGATATTTACTTACAGGTGCAGAAATACCATGTTTAGCAACGCAACAGTCTGGCAAGGAACTAGTGGAGATGGACAGGTATATATGCTCAGGGACTAACGAGGGAATGAGCTGGGGAGGAGGGAATGAGCTGGTGAGGGGGGAATGAGCTGGGGAGGAGGGGAGGAGGGAATGAGCTGTGGGGGAAATGGGCGGGGAAAACCAGGTGAAAGGGATGAGCCGGCATGTGGGAGCGGCAGTATCTGCATTGACAGGAGAATTAGTAGGAGGATTAGTAGAAGAATTAGTAGCAGAAAGAGAATTAGTAACCACGAAAACCAATTAATTGACTGAATGAATCAAGTATGAATACAGGGATATCAGGAAGGAGGCAGGACATCCAGACGCAATACCACTGAAAGAGGGTAAACGGGGTCACGTGGTGCGGCGAAGCTAGGTAGACGCCAGCCCTGGGGCTGAGCTCTCTAGACAAATTCATCTCAAAAACCTTTATAAACACCCAAACCCACTTTTAATTCGGTCGGACAGCTGCAGGGCGCCCTCGAGAGCCAGGAACAAACAACTAAAGTCAGCTAGTGAGCAAATTCCGACATCTGCAGAGAGAATTTACCGGAACTGGCGAGCAAGAAGCTCGTATAATGGTAGAGGCTGGTTCCCGTCGATGCAGAGAACGGTTAACTGAGCATGCGCAAGTACTCGTCGCCTCAGTTGTTTGGGTAGGGTAAGATTAGGGTTAGGGTTAAAGTTAGCTAATCAGACGCAGAGTAGGGGTAGGGGTAGGTCCTCCTAGAATCCTAGCGCCTGGATGCTACGCGGGGCGTGTGGAGGCGCGGTAAAGGCATTTCGCGCATGCTCAGTTGACCGTTCTCTACTCCGTTCTCTGCATCGATGGGAACTAGCCTCTACCCTCGTATAATGGCGGCGGAGGAACACTTGAGCGGAGGAGACTCACTTATTCCTCAGGAGGGTATTCAGGCCCTCCGGTAAACTCGACTCTAAAACCGCAGAAATTAATCAGCCTATCTCTGGACTGAAAACTATGCTGGTAGCCGAGGCGGAGGACCGGTTGGTGGCGCTGGACTCTTGCTGTTGTGGAGTTAAAAAACAACGAGACAGGAGACGTGAGAGTAGACGTAGTCGAGGTAGTTTAGTAGCTCCAACTTAGCATGTCATACATTCGACAACGACACTGAACTCTGAACCGGAAGCGGAAGTGCATTATCTGAACCCTCGCCTCTTCCCTTAAAGGTACACCGTCCTCTTAGGTGAATGTCTCTCGTTATATAGATGTGGGTCACCACACTGTCAAGTTAAGTAAGGAAAATGTATTTTTAACGGAGAAAGTTGACCAACTGGAAAACTACAGCCGACGCAACAATATCTTCTTCCAGCTTTCCCCGCCGTTTTTCAGGGGTCACCACAGCAGATTTCACAGTTTCCATCAGGACCCTGTGAGGGCGCAGCACCAATGCCGGCCCTTGTTAATGCGGGTCTCGACCGATACGGTATGGTCTTGTCAATCCGCATACTGATTTGGCAGAATTTTACGTCGGATGCCCTTCCTTGTGTAACCAGGTTAAAATTAATGTTTTTATTTTATTTTGTTTGAGTATGAAATATCACCAAATCCTGACTGTGTGCTGTTATTTGTGTTTACTACATTTTATTTTATGTCATTATTTACTTTTATGTATGTTTTCCAACGACCGTCATATACGTGTACTGTCGCTTTAAGAGAGAGGTCGTGTGGGTACACGGAAGAGGGAACGCGGGAGAGGCCATTTTTTTGTTTTGTGGGAGGAGTCTCAAGCAGCAATCGAGCCGAGCCACACGTGTTTCTTACCGTGGGACAGTTTTGCTGGTTGAGGAGAACGTAACCTTGAGTATCCCTGTAAGAAGATACTGCAAGCTGTGGGATAAAATACTTGTTTATCCTTTCTTAAATCGGAGTCCCGTGGACGGTTTCTACTTCTAACGCACACGAGTGGAGTCCGGGCAGTGGTTGAACTTCGACCCCCACGTCCGTAAGAAACACCGCTCCCGCTGGAAGACTGGACGGTTGTCGAAGGGTTTGAAACCAAAATAAATGGCAAGGTGGGCCAAATAGAGTCCTGTGTGTCCCCGCTCCTTCCTTGATCATGATGATGATGATGATGATGAGAGACTGAGGGCCCCCCACAACACCTGGGGCCCCACCCAACTAGAACACAACGCAGAGCTAATGATGAGAGTGACGGGCATGCAGCAGGCTGACCAGCACAGAGCAGCATAGGACTGCCCCCGTTACACTTGCACAACTAATAATATACGTGTTGTTAATCTTCAGGAACGGAAAGGCTGCGAGGGAAACGAACCTGTGAACTTTTTTTTTTTTTTTTTTTTGCTAGCTGGATCCCAGCCCCCCTGGGACAAGAGGATTTCACTGAGCCCCTGGTAGTGGAGCAGGCACATCGTGCTTAAAACTGTCTTCACGCTTGTTATATTAGAGACGTTCTAGATCGGCGTTTCTCAAACCTCTCCTGGAGGACCACTTGTCCTGCATGTTTTAGATCTCTCCCTGCTCCAACACAGCTGATTCAAATGATCAACTCGTTATGAGCTCCCGAAGCTGCCTAATAACAAAACTGATCATTTAAATCAGCTGTGTTGGAGCAGGGAGAGATCTAAAACATGCAGGACAAGTGGTCCTCCAGGAGAGGTTTGAGAAACGATGTTATGTAAGTAACGACAGCATTCTCAGTTTACATATGATAGGTTGGTTTCAGCTGGATATTATACATCGAGCTGACATTCTGGTTAAAGAACTTCCAGTACGCAATGTCCCCACATTTGAGTGTGTTGCCTTCACACTAGCTGGGTCAGCACAACTTCAGGTGATCCTTGTTTACCGCCCCCCCCAAAGCCTCCAGCCTCCACTACCTTCATGTCTGAGCCTCTGTCTGCTCTATGTCTCCTTCTACACTCCTGTTATGTGAGTTCAATATCCATGTAGACTCCAGTGGCTGCACGTTTGCCGCTGAAAATTACTGGACTGCTTTGCACTGGAACGACCGGGATTTCACTCCTATATAAAACGACCACGAGCGGTCAAAATGACCGCCGGGTTTTAAACTCTATATTCTGTCAGATGTGCTGGGATAGGCTCCAGCATCCCCGCGACCCTGACAGCAGGATAAGCGGTTTGGATAATGGATGTAGTGCATGTTAGTATGTCTGTTAGGAAACGACTGACACCTAAATTAAAATTTTAACAACTGTAATACTATTTTTAAACAATTTAATCTTCAGAGAGACATTGTCGAAATTGGAAAAAAAATGAAAATATTACCTGAACAACAAAATGGAAAACGCATATTGTTAATCTAACAAATATAATAAGGCATGTAAAACGTGAAATGTAAAAGAACTGAAAATAACCATTGAAACAGTCCCAAACAACGACCGGAACTTAAAAACTACTAGACCGACCATGGGCAGTCAAAGTGACCGCCAACGGGTTTTAAACTCTATATTCTGTCAAGATAAATACCCAATTGAGATATTAATGCATTGCATATGTTAGTATGTCTGTTAAGAAGTGACTGACACCAAAATTAACATTTCAACAACTTTAATACTGTTTTTGAAAGAATTTAAAATCGCTACTGTCCAACGCCTGTAAATACTGCAACACCTCGGTGGTAGTCATGGTGAGTCTGTAACGGCGGCTGTACCCAAACATGTTGGAAATATTCAAAAATCAAGTTTAGACTATTACTCTGCACTGGAGAACGCTAATGTGTTTCTAGGACAGAGCAATGAGCTTCGCGAAGGAAATGACGCGAACAACACACGTCATAAATGGACATGACGTGCAACCGCGGCGAACCGTCAGGGCCTTCTAGGCCTTCGGTGAAGGCCCAAGACTCCGCAGAAAAAGGAAAACACTTTCATAAATATAATACCGTCTTCTAATCAATTTGTTGATTTGTACTACACATACGAATTCGGGAGGCTCTGCTTGCAGTCTCTCGGCCAAAAAAAAAAAATCATCCAATCAGCTTTTTCTCTCTCGTAACCATGTGAGAAGACTCCTCCTGCCAGCGCCTTCGGCATCTCGAGTGAAGGTCTCTGCTATCGAAATAGTTAGGCGTTAATACGGGATTGATAGATTACTCAACCAGTCAGATTTTTATGTGTAGCAGATGGGCGTATTCTTTTATACTTACACAGAGTCATAGGACCGTCGCTGCATACAGCCACGTGACCGATTGTTCAGCCAATCAGCAGCAGCGCCTAGGTCGCGGTAGTTGGTGGCTAATGTTAGTGAGCGTTTGTGTTTTTGATTTAGTTAGCTAAGCTAGCTAGCCGTGAATGAGAATAATGTCTCAAGGAGAACTCGTGAATGATTTGGTGGCAGATTTGTTAGTCACATCATTTTCAAGATGATCGTTTGGGGAAAAGCAAAGGATTGTGGAGATGGGCAGACCAACCCTATAGTTAGCAGCTCTGACCAAACCGGGGAAGATGTATGTGCGGCATTTCCAGGCAAGCGCCTACGGAAGGTACCCGTGGCTCACTGGATCCGAGCAAAGCGGAAAACTACTGCTGGGCGGGCTTGCTTTTCCCGTCAGAGAAGGGGTCATGGAACTACACAGGCTTCCTAAATCTGGCTTGTCTTATTTAAAAGCCAAAGGAGTGCTCTACGACCGTTTGGTCTAGAAAGAAAGGAGAATGGATTTTGTCTTCAAATAGACAACACTTGTGAGTCAAATGTATTTTTTGTACAGCGATTTGATCTACTTAATGTTTGATGGTTTTTATGCCCAGCGGCCCGGCTGGGATGTGTTTGTTGAGTTTCTTGATAGCGTATTCATATGCCCAGCGGGATTACTTCCAGTAAGGCTGTACGCTACACCATGTCGCCACACGATGTCGCTGTTGTGAAAGTGAAAAGTGTCAAATAACGATGATGGTGATGATAAACACTTTTGCGACTAAAACATTGTAGCGTGGCAATATGATGGCTGTCTTTGGGTAATTATGAGGAGGTGAAGTCTCACCAAAGGCCCAGGTCGGAAATGCACAGTCCGCTACTGGTGCACAATGATGCGCAAATTACGCGCCGTCATGGTCGTTTTGGGTAGATCTTATAACTTTTTTATTTTTTGTGCAATTGATCTAAAACTGATTTTAATGCAAATATATGCAATTTTATGAGCATTCAGGGAGCGACAGGTCTGCATCTTTTCCCCCCACAAAATCATTAAACTTTGAAAATCCAAAACTGCCAAATTGACGGCCTTGGTCGTTCTGTGTCTTACATCTCCACACAGTATGTTCAAGGTCCCACCCATGTCAAAGGTCACACTCTGGATCTGGTGTGCTTTACTGGTACAACTCCCCTCCATTTGAAGTGCCTGGACCTTGCCGTATCCGACCACCATGCCATCCACTTTGCTGTTCCTGTCCCCTTACCCAGGCAGCACATAAAACGTACCATGACGTTCAAGAATATCAAGACAGTGAGTGCACCAGCCCTGACCAACATGATAGTGTCCAATCTAGCCTCAGATTCCCCTGACACTACGATGGATGGCCTGGTAGCCCGCTACAACACAGCCTTATCCCTCAGCCTTGACTCTCTTGCCCTCCTCAAAACCCGGTCTGTCTCCTTCTCCCACTCTGCCCCCTGGGTCACCACCGAACTCCACATCATGAAGGCCACTGGTTATCAACTGGAGAGGCTCTATAAAAGGTCTGGCCTCACTGTACACCTCGAGGCCTTTAAAGATCATGTGAAGACCTATCAAGAAGCTCTCTCCCAGGCCAAAATGCATTACTTCTCCACTATCATTGGCAACCAGTAAAATCACCCCAGAATGCTTTTTTCCACCATCAACTGACTACTTTGCCCTCTTGATGCCTCCCGCTCTTCAGGTGCCCCTGACCTCTGCTCTAAGTTTCTGGACTTCTTCCATGCCAAAGTGGATTCTATCCACCAGCAGCTTCTAGTACCTGCCCCCCCCCCCGCATGCCCCTCAGTTGCAGGATGTTGCTCCCCCCACTGTGTGCCTACCCAAATACTGTCTCCTCTTTCTCCCCTGTGGATGCTCCTCAAGTTGCTAAGTTGGTCACTATGGCCAAGGCTTCCACCTCTTCCCTGGACCCCATGCCCACCATCCTGGTCAAGGCACCTTTACCTAACCTGTGCCCCATAATTGTGGACATTATCAACTCCTCTTTAGAATCTGGCACGGTACCCTCCAGCTTCAAAATGGCCGCAGTCACCCCTGTCCTCAAAAAGCCAGGCCTGGACCCAGATGTCCTCACTAACTACCGGTCGATCTCCAACCTTCCGTTTCTCAGTAAAATCCTGGAAAGAGCAGTTGCTGCGCAACTCCATCAGCACATGTCCAAGTTCCAACCATGAGCTCTATGAACCCTTCCAATCTTGGTTCAGAGCACACCACGGCATGGAGACTGCCCCTATCAAAATCACCAATGACCTACTCACTGCTGCTGATTCCGGCCACATCAGTATTCTCATCCTCCTGGACCTCTCTGCTGTCTGTCAGCAAATCTGCTTTCTTTTACCTCAAAAACATCTCCAGACTCCGGCCACTACTCTGACTCCATGGCAGAAACCCTCATCCATGCCTTCATCACCTCCCATCTGGATTATTTCAATGGAGTCCAGTTTGGGGTACCTAGCAAAGCCCTAGACAGGCTTTTGTACATGCAGAATTCAGCTGCCAGGGTCCTCACCTGCAGCAAGTCCTGGCAACAAATCACTCCCACCCTTGTCTACCTTCACTGGCTCCCGGTCAAATCCAGCATTTCCTATAAAATCCTCTTGCCCCCCAATACCTATCAGACCTCCTCAACCCCTATATTCCATCCCGGAATCTTTGGTCCACAGACATGGTCTTGCTTTCCATCCCCCACACCAGCCAGCAGACTTTTGGGGATAGAGCATTTAGTGTGGCAGCTCCCACCCTCTAGAACTCTATTCCAGCAGAGATCTGCAACGCTGCTTCTTTGGACACTTAAAAAAAAAAACTCCTGAAAACTCACCTGCTGAGCAAGGCCTATGCTCTATAGTCGCTTCTATCATCCACAGCAATCTTTGCTATTTTTATTTTCTGATCTTGGAATTTTTTCATTTTATTTTTTTTGTTATCTAGTGTAAAGCGTCCTTGGGTTCCTTGAAAGGTGCTATACAAAACTAAGTTGTTGTTGTTGTTAAGCTGACTAGTTTGCGTAGTAACAATTTTTGTAATGGGTGTTTTCAGTATCTGTAGTAATTTCCTGTTTCACTTGAAATTGGATATAACTCGCTGGAAGGACTACATGTCCAATCTAGCCTGGGAACGTCTTGGGGGTCCCCCAGGAGGAGCTCGAGGCCGTTGCTCTGGAGAGGGACATCTGGAGTGCCTTACTTAGCTTGCTGCCACCGTGACCCGACCCCGGAGAAGCGGCTGATGATGAGATGAGAGACTTAAAATTGGTTAATTTTGTATGTTGATTTATCTTTTCAGACAGAGGCCAGGGCTGGACAAGATGTTTACGAATCAGCCAGACATGTCATGCTTAATAAGTGCAAAGTGCACATCCCAGTTTAGTAGGGTGGATGGTGTCGAATGTTCGGGAGTAGGCACTGGATGAAGAGGTGGAGGGAGGGTCTGCGTGTTTTTTCTTTTTGTTTTTTGTTTTGTTACTATTGTCTGCGTTTTTTTTTTTGCTATTCTGCTACAGGAGACACATTTTCACTCGCACAGGTACTTCATAAAAAGGTACTAACTTTGATAGCTGTATATGCTTATTGTTGATGAATTTAAGATGTATTAGGCAGCTCAAATGCGATTTATTTCATCCTTTTTTTTGTTGAGGGTGACAGTGTCCCCTTTTTGGATACAAATTGGATTGCACTCCCTGAACGAAAAGGTATCCAGTGATTTTATTTATAAGTGGAACTCCAGAATTATATCCAACAGGACACACAATCCTATTTTAAAGCATTTGATTCAAATATGGTGTGAGACTCATGGAAGTCTTGGACTGAAAATGGGACTGTCACCAAAAACACCTCAGAAAAAATGAACTCATACCCATGACTAAACAACAAGATTCTGAAGACTTTGCTTCATAAAGGGATCCAGCATTTGGAAGACTGCTACGAAAAAGGACTTCTCATTTCCTTTGAACAATTGAAGAGGAAATTGTCCAATAAGACATGCATCTGCTGTCTTCAGTTAAGATCTTTTCTTAGAACCAACCTGGGCCCTGGAATGACTTTACCTGTACTTACTGATGTGGAGAAACTGCTACATGAGGGAAATGTATATAAATTTATTTCTAAAATGTACTCCTTGCTACTGAATGAGGACCCAAAGCCAGGTCTGCACAAATCTAGAGCAAGATGGGAATCACATCTGAACATAGCAATTGATGAACAACTCTGGTCAGATTTATGTCATGGCGGTTTGCCAGCTACCATTAATGCCCGATACAGACTGTTTCACTATAATTTCCTCCATCAACTGTACCTCACCCCACAGAAACTACATAAATCCAAACCTGAATTCTCAGAAATGTGCTTCAGATGTAGTATAGAGGTCGGCTCCTTCCTGCACTGTACCTGGCTTTGTACAAAAGTGAGGCCCTTTTCGTATGACTTCTGTGATACCTTGACCAAGATCATAGGAGTTACCTCCCCATTAGCTCCTGAGCTTTGCTTACTGGGGAATTTAGCAAGTGTCAGTAGATCCTCAACCAATTCCCAAATTAAATTTATGGAAATCGCTTTACGTGTGGCCAGGAAATGCATAACTGACATGGAAATCTGATTCCCCTGTCCTCACTGATAGATGGTCTTCAGAAATGAACAGTTGTATTCCTTGTGAAAAGATCACATACAGTTTTTGAGAATAAACAAGAGGATAAAGAGGATAAACAATAATATTGAATTGTTGCCCTGCCCTGCATGTTGGGAGCAAGAAGGGGAGGAAACCTCCCCTTCAAAAGAAAACTTTTTATAATGACCTACTTGAACATTTGCAATTATTTTAGGCCAAGTGCACACTGCCATGATATTTATGACCATCAGCGTCATTAGGCCTGGGCATCAGGCTACAGCCCCAAATGTTTTATGAATAGCCCCGGATCTCCAAAAAAAAAAAAAAAATCAACAAAAATAAAAATAATAGAAAAATAGCCCCAGATCTTTTCATCCATCATTCCGATCATGCATTTAAGCCCTCAAAAATAATATATCTTTGATCAAAAAGTACGCTTTGGATCCTCTGTGTGCCATTCAAGCAGCAGGTCTACTTCACACTACTTGGCATGTGTGCATTTGTGTGAGCATGAGAGAGAGGGAAAGAGAGAGAGGGCACGCACTGGTTACAGGGCTTGTCATTGTTGGCATCTGGTGGTAGCTAGTTAGCTAATTCACTGGGGGCAAGACTTGAAAGCTGTGGATATAGAGAGGCTTTTTCAAAAAGAAAAAAGATGAAGGCAATGAGGCGCAGGCGAGGCTAGAGGAGGTGGAAGAAGAGTTATCTCCTGTTGCTGAAGCAGCAGATGAGTCATGATGTGAGCGTGCCACAACCTCATCTACAAGCTCAGGTTGGTGAAGAAGAGGGCTCTTTAGCTAGCTAGCTAGTCTAGCTCAGTGGTTCTCAAATGTTTTTCTCACAAGGCACACCATTTATGAAAACAAGTATTTCCAAGGCACACCTTTACAATAATTATAGCTATATATAATTCATCAGAAGACTAATTCCAAGGCACACCAGTGTGCGTGGTAGCCTGCACTCACCGTGATATTAATGTGGAACATAGGCGAAACATAGAAAGAAAATGGGATGACCTTATGCTGCCTTTGTATAATCCAATTGATAAGTCTTCAAGCCATAATTCGTTTCTCCTGAAGCATATGTATAAAGCATATGCATCTCTGCAAGTGATTTGGTGATAGAAACATGTATGCCACTCAGATGGGTAGCTAGCTAGCTACAGGCTACCATAGTTCACTTGCAATAGCAAGCAGTAATGTCATTGTCAACACGTAGCCCCAATGCTTCCATTGCCAGGTTGCTTATCACTTATGATTATTACAACTGTAACATTATTTACAAAGTCAGTTATGCCATAAACAAAGCATTGACAACAAACAATCTAGCATATGACTGCCTCATCAATGTCAAGGCTTTTTTTTCTTAGGGTTTTACTCCTGCTGAGTTGAAAGAAAACTCAGATTGCACTCATTTTGTTTATTTTGATTTCATGTTGTGAAAGCCAGCATACGCACCTGACCAGAAACCTTCGGTAGAGCACATGTCTCACATCTTATATTCATTTTACTCTGAATTAACTTAAAAAAGGTGGGTGAAAATCTAAAGATTTCTGGGCTGGGCTAAGCCCCCAATGTTTCGAGATCCTAACAACGCCTCTGTTTATGACTAATATCAATGAAGCAGTCGACTTCAACCCTCCTCTGACTGATAAAATGGTCTCTGTCCTGTTATATAGTATTTCTGACCACACAAAACCACATCCTGACTGGTGACTATCTCTCCCTCCTCCATGCAGACTCTCTCTGTGGTGCCAGGGTGCTGGTGACGGGTGCCAGTACAGGCATCGGGGAACAGTTGGCATACCAGTATGCCAGACTGGGTGCTCAGATTGTAATAACAGCTAGGAGGGAGTCTGCCTTACAGGAGGTATGTGCTCTTGAGATCTTTCCGGAGCAATTTATCATCTTCTGCACACTTCCTCTCATGCATCCATATACCTTTTCAGTCGTTCACAATCTTCTAATTCATTATTCACACTCAATAAAGCCATCCCCTGAGACACCTTCTAAAAGTCTGTTATTCAGACATTTTGCTCACATTGTGGCAGCTGTGATCCTTTAAGTCTGTACTGTCTGGTAAGGGTATCTAATTGTATGTGATTCTGTCTTTTTCCTGTAGGTGGCAAGGAAATGTTTGATGCTTGGGGCCCAGAAAGCTTTTTATGTGACTGGGGACATGTCCAATCCTTCTGACCCGGAGAGAGTGCTCAGACTAGCTGTTGACCATCTTGGTAGGTTTAGGATCTTCCTTGCCAAACCAGACTTCATTCTCATGGGGGAGCAGCTGGCTTGAAGCCACATCACAAGTGGCTTTGTATTCTAAATGCAAGGCTCTGCTCAGCATTAAGCAAGCTACATTTTCACCCGACCACCAAACGAGCTTGCTTTTTGTACTATATGAAAAGCGCACAGAGACTAAGTCCTCTGTGCAGCACACTATTAATCCTGCAGCAGCAGAGCTTGCTCCTTCGAAGATCTGGCCCATTAAAAACTATCTTTACATAAATATATATGAATTTTGAAGCACATTGATATGATATAGAAAAGCAAGTTGCTAACAAATCACTGTCACATATAAGCACCATTCACATATTAGCTGAAAGAATAAAACAGCCGAATCTCTTAAGCTTGTAATGACCACAGATGTTATTTCAGGCATTTCACTAAAACCTCGCTCATTTTCCCCGCGGAGAGGAAGCCAAATATAGCCTGAAGTGGAGCCAACATCGCTATTAGCCTGCGAAAAAGAAAAAAAAAAGTCTATAAAACATAAAGTGATGGAAAATAATATTTTTTTTCCTCCCCTTTTTCTCCCCAATTGTGCTTGGTCAATTGCCCCACTCTTCCGAGCCGTCCCGGTCGCTGCTCCACCCCCTCTGCCGATCCGAGGAGGGCTGTAGACTACCACATGCCTCCTCCGATACACGTGGAGTCGCCAGCCGCTTCTTTTCACCTGACCATGAGGAGTTTCGCCAGGTGGACGTAACGCATGGGAGAATCACGCTATTCCCCCCCAGTTCCCCCTCCCCCCTGAGCAGGCGCCCCGACCGACCGGAGGAGGCGCTAATGCAGCGACCAGGACACACACCCACATCCGGCTTCCCACCCACAGACACAGCCAATTGTGTCTGTAGGGATGCCTGACCAAGCCGGAGCTAACATGGGGATTCGAACTGGTGAGCCCCATGTTGGTAGGCAAAGGAATAGACCACCACGCTACCAGAACGCCCCAGGAAAATAATCTTTTTAAAAATTAATAAAAAAATAAAGCTCAGATGAGCACTGACGATGATGTATTCGGGAACACCTCGTGCACTGGGTGCCTGTAAAACAAACACTCTTGATGCTTACATGACACACAACGTACCACCGTGGGTCTGAGACCGGCAATGACGTGTTTCTAATTAAAACGTTCTTTCCTTTTCTCTGAAAGAGGATTTAAGACACATTATGCATAATCCTAATTAGGGGGAGGCCAACTGCAGCAGGATTGTTGATTTTGCTTTCTAATTTCCCTCATAACATTTTGAGATAAAGGGGCCTGTTCTTTCAAGGGGAAATGAAATGTAAGATGTGTTTTAGTTTGCTGTCAATCTGACTAGGTGACAGCAGCGTATTACACTATTCTTTATGTTGCACGTTTCTTTCATGGAGGTTAGATAAGGTAAATCCTTATGTATGTGCATTTTGTTTGTTGTCATGAGGTGGGCTTGACGTTCTCGTTCTAAATCACATTGGAAGCACCCAGTTCGCCATGTGGGACCGAGACGGCGCTCACGTCAAATCACTCATGCAGGTATCTGGGGAACGGTGGGGGAAAAAGAAATGTTAAGCTGAATTTTTAAATTCTCAACATATGAAGATTTTTCCAACAGTGCTGTTTTAATCCGGACGACAGCTGCACTTGCTTTCAGCTGTTTTGAATTCAAATTTATTGAAATTTCATCTTATTACTGAGGGCAGCTTGGTGAGGGGGTGTGATTTTTTTTTTTTTGCTTTTCCTCTCGCTACTCAGGTTAACTTTCACAGCTATGTGACCATGGCGTCGACCGCGTTGCCGATACTGGAGCAAAGCGCGGGATCTATTATAGTTGTGTCATCTCTACTGGGTGAGTCTGCCACGAACAGACAACTTAACCATCATAAATATGTTTTCTCACATGCGTTTTGCTGATGTTGCTCAGAGCTCATGAAGGCCCAGCATTGCTGCAGCCTGCTCGAAAACAGACCAAATACTGGCAGTGCAATGTGTAACAGGAATAAAAGAAGAGCTTGTGTAAGTTAAGATTCCCTGGTTTTTGTTTTTTTTTGGCTTTTGGTCCCCAGGTAAAATGACCACTCCTTTCATGGGCCCGTACACTGCCACTAAGTTTGCACTGAACGGTTTCTTTGGCACCATGCAACACGAGCTGGCCATGCAGCACAGCAACGTGTCGGTCACCATTAGCATCTTGGGGCTCATCGACACAGAGTCTGCCATGGAGAAAGTCAGGTCGGTGCACAGGCACTTGATTTAAGAAGTGGGAGTTTGGCCTTTGTGGTTGCTTCCATCAGTTAAAACAGCAGCTATTGTTAGTGTGTGAATTACACTTCAGCTCACTCTGTGTCCGTCTCCCCTCTTGCTCAGAGGACGCACCTCCATGACAGCCTACCCAGCCAGTGAGGCGGCATTCCACCTCGTCAAGGCAGGCGCCACGCACCAGAAGGAGTCCTTCTACCCCACGTACACCTACTTTGCCTGTGTATTCAGAGACTGGTTCCCTTTTTTCAGGGACCTCATCATACAAAGGTCCTTCACATACTGAGAGCGAGTACTTAAGTACTTAACCAAGGAGCTGCTGTCTATTGACTAGGACAGCAAATGAAGAAGCCCCTAGAGCCTGCAGCGGGATTTGGACGCGTCTTTCCGATGGATGAGACGTTTCAAGTGTGCCCAGCCATCCTTCCAAGCATGCAAAGGGGGTTTTTGCATCGTAAACTCAAATGTCATTAGTGGTCAGCAATCAGATCTAGCATGAAAAGAAAATAGACAGTGTATGCCCATCAAGTGTAAAAGGACTACGCTTGGTGTATACATACACTGGGACGTTTTTGGGGGGGGGATACACATTCAGAGATGTCAGCTGGTGCCAGACCGTTATTTATAAGTGAGAAGTAAAATCTTAAAATTAATTCTGAATTATGCAGGATGCCGATGCATGGAGGCTAAACTAGGGGTGAAAACCTGGAGTAATTTCGATCTCTGTACGGTGGCTTCAGATGTACCCTCTCTCCCACGACTCTTCCTTAACATCTGTTTATGTAGGGGGGGTTGCATTGTTGTGTCATTACAGATTCATGTTGTGTTGATATTTAACATTTTTACTGAGAGACTTTCAAAAGATTTTTGAAACTATATATATATATATATATATATATATATATATATTTCAAAAGTTGCTGTGTATATGGTGCATTTTTTTAATAAACATTCTGGATTTAAAGATTAACATGTTGTCATTTTGAACTCCCCCTATCTTTTCACTGCAAAGTGTACTTACTATGTGTGTTGTTTCACAAATGTCCCTGCTTCCATCCTAGCCCTTGCTCGAATACAGGTCTCAGTTTAACCGCAAGCCCAGCCCAACTAGGTTGGACTCAAACTAATTTGAGTCAATACTCGTTACAGAAGGAAACGCCGGGGCTAAATCGGTGCTGAGCTTTTCCATCTGCTCTGGTAGCTCTTGCGCTGTTGCGGCCCTCCGAGGCTGAAGGAGTACAGGGAAAACCTTGGCATGCTGAGCACACAAAAAAGTATTTGATGCACTCATTTTGAAAACCTCTGTAGATTTAGCCGCAGTGGACCGAAGGGCATCGATTGTGCTGAGAGGCAGACTGGAATTTGTTGTTGTTGTTAGATCAGCAGCACAACAAAATCACTAGTCTTCCAACCAGCACTACCAACACTTTGTCTCCATCCCATCGCCTTTCTTTCGGTTGCCTTTCATCCGCTGATTGCATCTGTTAGGAGAGAAAGAAATAACCTTGTGACATCAGCAAGCGTTGAGATAATGGTGTCAGGAAAATCATCTGCCACAGTTTCAATTCGGTTTCACGTTGAGCGATGCAAATTTTCCACGCCGCATGTAAACATGCTGGAGCAGCGCAGGATTCGCGTGTGGCGTACGACGCGGCAGAGCATGCAATCACAGTTATCAACATCTAAATGCCATGTTTATGGCTTGCGGTCCGCGGATGTAGGTGGGAGAAACCCCTGACACGGCTCGCATCGCCCTCTCCACCCATTTTTTTCTTTGAAGCCGGTTGACATTCCATCCCTCCTTTGTTGTTCTAAGGCCAACCTTTCAGCCCCTCTCAAAAGAGAGATGGGCGAAGGAGGAGGGGAGAGTAGACAGTTGAAAAGGAGAAAAACACCGCACTTGGAATGAAACCTATTTACCATATAAAGCATTTGAAATTGAAAATATCTGCCTTCTGAAAAAAAAAAAGAAGAAAAAAATGATGCCCTCTCATATGCAATCACCGCATGCGTCAAAGTAAAGTACATTATTATGAGTCGCCGTTACACTTGTGGATTTATTTCAAGACCTTTGATGGTGAAACAGATTTTTAAAAAATGAATTGATGATGATGATGAAGTATCAGACTGCAATCATTTTACAAAATTGATTTGTAGCATATTGTGAATGAATGACCCTTCATTAACCAAAAAGGAAATCCCAATTTTGAAAAATTTGCCGTTAGACCCCATCATGATATACAGGCAGCTGTCTGATCGCATAGGCCATTGATTGGCCAGTGGTTGCAATATATTAATAATGAGTTATCTTTGCACCTATCCAATAATTTACATGGAGGTGGAGGAAAAAGGCAATTATCTTCCACCTCCAGTGTGTTTCTGAGATGGTGGAGGGTCTTAGGGTAGAGGGCGTTGCCCGCTGTCGTTTCCTGTATCTACCTGTTCTTCACTGTGTAGATGTAAACCCCTCTGAGGCTGTAGCTGTAATTTAGCACTATACAAATAAATTTGACACGGTAACTATGCAACAAGAACTGGACTACCCCCCCTCCCCCCAAACTGGGGGGAGGGGGGGTAGTAGTTGCGCAAAGGGAGGGAAGGACGGGGGGGGGGACAAGCAGGAAAGGTAAAGTATGAAATCTTGTTGCAAACTGTTGATGAGACACGGGCTGCCGTGCTGTGCCAGTAGACTCAGATCACCGGCTGATTAAGGATGCGTTTCCAACATCCCTTCCCTGCATGGGTCATTTCATGGTTTTGTGCCCTCATCTCAATCACCTTGGCGTGTGATTCCTTTGACAGCGCGACTCTGGCCGAGTCAAAACATCTGACGCATCATAGCGTCTTTATTTAGCCGTCATTCTCAGCCAATCCCAGCAGCACTGGGATTTTAAGCAGTGACAGCGTTGTGGCCAGTTGTTTAATTGTGAGTTGCGTTAGTGTTCAATGAGAGGGTATAGGGTCAAATTAACCACACACATGAGAGATGGTAGCAACAAACATAAAAAGGCTTTACTCCATGCATGTATGGATGTATATATGTATGTATGTATAGATGGATGGATGGATGGATGGATGTATATATGCATGTATGGACTAATGGATGGATGGATGGATGGATGGACGGATGGATGGATGGATATATGGATGGATGTATGGATGGATGTATGGATGGATGTATGTATGGATGGATGTATGGATCGATGGATGGATGGATGGATGGATATGTATGTATGGATGGATGGATGGATGGATGGATGGATGGATGTAGCATATATGGATGGATGGATGGATGGATGGATGGATGGATGGATGTATATGTATGGATGGCTGGATGGATGGATGTATATGGATGGATGGATGGATGGATGGATGGATGTATATGTATGGATGGCTGGATGGATGGATGTAGCATATATGGATGGATGGATGGATGGATGGATGGATGTATATGTATGGATGGCTGGATGGATGGATGTATATGGATGGATGGATGGATGGATGGATGGATGGATGGATGGATGGATGGATATAGACAGTGTATACGAGTGGCCCTCGACGTGAGCGCTGTCCAGTACGTCGGTGCTGAATGACGCCCTGCTTCTCCTCCACGTCCGTTTCTATTAAACGCATCTCGCTTCGATTCCGGCCCGGAAAAAAGAAAGAAAGAAAGAAAAAAAGACCACCTGTTGCTGCAGCAAAGTTTTCTTTCGGCCAGATTGAAAAAGAAAAGAAAAACAACGACCGAGGACGTTAGACAGCGTTGGCAGAACGCGCTGGGAGCATTAAGAGGAGTCGGCGACGCTTCCTAAATCGCGGAAACGTGACGACACAGGCTAATAAACATTTTTTCCAAGGCGAGGCAGGAAGAGGAAGAGGAAGATGACACTGGGTTTAATTTCCCTTCTAGACGGAGGATGGAAATGTCCGCTCCGTGTTTTCTCGTCCCCTCGCCTCTTTGTGTGCCTCGTTAGCGGCTTCTGGCGAGCTGCTGAAGGACTCGAACCGCCGCTGGTGAAAACAACACGCACCGCACCTGCTGGGTTCTGCCGCGGGGACACCGCGCTGATCTCATGCGGCCCCGAGCCAACACATCACCGCCTCGTTACCCTGCAAACGGCGGACAGGCTGGGTGGAGGTCTAAGTTGTGGACTCACCGTTTCACCGTCCGGTCCGAGGCGGCTGCTGCTGCGAGGCTTCGTCTCTTCCTCGGCTTCACGAGAAACCTCAGCTCGTGAACCCTCCCATCTGAGCTCCACGTGACGGGCTTCGTATGAGGCTGCTCGGAGAAGGATGGAGTCCCCCCCTGTTTATATAGGCATGATGTCCAAGGATGGAGCGGAGGGGGGAGGGGGGGATCGATACGGACAATCAAAAGACCCCGACTGGTTAACCTTTTCCGCCTCCGAGTAGAAAAAAAAATAGATATTGCTTTACCAATAACAACACGTGGATCTGAATAAATCGTACAGCCCTGTAGAATGCAACTCACATCTCCACACCGTCAGTCAGGAAAGGTAAAAGACTTGCACAGATTAACACAATTCTGCATTATCATTATTATTATTATTTTGTATGATCAAGTGATAACAGTTCTTTTAGTCAAACTTTTATCAAAGCGTTAGTGGCTTACAATATTATCCGCAGCACGAGGGTGGATGGACCTTCTACGCTGATGAACCCCTTAGTTACTTATCTCCATCACCTCAAAGAGAGACCTGATTCATTTATACTGGATAGAAAAGGGAGTTAAACGCTGGAAATGTGAGGTTCATGGGGTTGCACTGACAAAATTGTTGCTTTGGAAAACAAACAAACACACAAACAAACAAACAAACAAACAAACACACACACAAAACTAGGGCATGCTTCCCAATGCTCCACTTGTGGTGTTAGGTGGCCCAGCCAGTTAATCAGCTTTTTGCAGACCTGACTCCACAAGTGAATGTAAATGACTACCTGACATAAGCAGTTGGAGATACTCAAAGACCAGGATTGCGAAGCACCGGCTACACAAAGGGAAGTCCAAATAGGACACCATGTACAGATGTTAACATTATGTACACGTTTGCCTGCCTACATCTGACAAACACATCCTGTACCAATCACCTGAATCTTTTGGTTTTAAGTTTTTATTAACTATAACGTTTAAAATCTGAAACACTTATTTTCCGGTCTGCATATACAGAATTCATATTTTATACATACATAAACACACGAAAAAGGAGGTAGATACCTAAGAACATCAACTCAAAACATCACCATAACCCAACTTAAAAATTTCTGCAGCCTGAAAAAAAAGAAAAGAAAAAAAAGAAAGGTTGAGGCTGAAGCTGCAGCTTATAACGCCTACCCTTCATGATTAGTGAAATAACAAGAGCCTTCCTTTCACTTCTCTCGGTTGATTGAGCCCTGACTCGTGTATGTCCCACTGTCGTGATCCCAACAAGACAAATCGTTTACTTCTGTTATTAGATTTGCTAACAACTGGCACGATACGCGTTGTGTTTATGCTGAGCTATGAGCGTGTGCCCTGCATTAAAGGGGTTTAGGGTTCGATTCCCAATGGGGCCTCCCATACTGTGTGTGGGCTAATGTAGTCATAACATGTAAAGCACTTTGTGCACACACACACCAGAAAAGTGCCCATAAAAATGCAGCCATTTCATTTCATGACCGCCTAATTAACTCATCGACGATTTGGGATTAATGGTTTGTGGCAAAGTGCCACCGCGACTGTGGTTCTCAGGCCCAGAGACGTGGACTAAGAGAGAAACCGAGAGCTCAACACACCAGACTGGTTGGGGAGAGAGCTTGCCACAGCGCCACCCCTTTCTCTCTCTCTCTCTCTCTCTCTCTCTCTCTCTCTCTCTCTCTCTCTCTCTCTCTCTCTCTCTCTCTCTCTCTCTCTCTCTCTCTCTCTCTCTCTCTCTCTCTCTCTCTCTCTCTCTCTCTCTCTCTAATGCCTCTTTGTTAGGGTGTGGACGCTATTAATCGGCCCTGGGTTAATTAAGCTGGTTCACTCCACCACGCTCCACCACGCTGCTCCACCACGTACTGAACGTTGTTGTGGTGCTAAAATAACAACAGCGCAGCCACGTTGGTAGAGATGCAGAAACATACAGCAGCTGCTACATGGATGGTGCATACTCGTCATCATGAGACGAAACTGCTAACCAAGCTATTGGACAAGTTGAACGTAGCACGTTGTCGCCTCGTTGCCACCATCTGAGATGCACATCACCGCCCCCTGCAGTCTTCACCCACCCTGCAGTGTTGCGTGGGTAAAACAGTGGGCGTCGGTCAGTACCGGTTACCAGGGGTCTCATCCGTCACAATTTGTTCTTACACACCCATGGGATTTTTAGCCCTGAGGTTTATCTGACAGTAGAGGTCTAGCCTGGTGGTTATTTGTAATTCCTTACCCCTTACATCTATCGTCTACCTCTCGTAATGTGCAATCACCCAGGCTCGCGAGGATACCAGTGTTAGCCAAGCGGTGTCTAAATTCAGCGGTCACCCTGGTTCTAGACTGACCTCCGAGAAAAACTTCAGGGGCAACAAAATCCCATGGGTGCGTAAGAACAAATTTGTACGTACGGACGGTTGATGAATGAGGCCCCGGGTCGCGCTCTTGAGGGGTACAGGCTTGGCAAATTGAACGCAGAAAACGCAATGCGCAGTGTCAGAGCCCTAGAAAGAGAGAGTTGCGTCAATGAGGGGTCAGAACGCGAGAGGGTCACGTGGTTCATGTGGCCGCCGAATAGTTCCAAACGAAGCTTGGCGGGTCATTTAAGTGAACTGCTTTGCCGCGATTTCTGGTAACTATTGTAACCGGTTATTTTCTTGCCCGGTGCGGGATTCGATACGGGCTGTACTGCACCACAAAGCGACATCACTAACCGCTCGGCTAAAGGGTCAGACCCGTTAGCTCGGGGCTAACGTGTCTTATTAGTACAGCCATCACCGGAAGTGTGCAGATGCTCAGAAGTCTCCCCGGAAGCGCGCCCTCGCGCTTTGTTATTCCCGCGCTCCGAAGAGACTTCTGAGGAGCGCGGCACACTTCCGGATCCCACCGCTGCCACCAATGTATAACCGGTTATATTCTTGCCCGGTGCGGGATTCGATACGGGCTGTACTGCACCACAAAGCGACATCACTAACCGCTCGGCTAAAGGGTCAGACCCGTTACCTAGGGGCTAACGTGTCTTATTACTAGTTTACACTACTAACCAATATTTTCAGATTTTTACATTTATATATAGATATATTCCAACGTGACACATACTCTATGCGCATGTGTAGGAACATTAAAACTGACATTTTGTTTGAAATTGACGAGCTATTACGCTTTAAATTACATCGTTAATTTGATTCAAACGTACTTGTAAAATTGTCATCATTAAAACGTCAACTGTAGCTTCTTACCTGTAAATTAACCTTCGATTAATGCGAGAAACAGACCTTCGCCATAGAAATCCTGTTGCCCCGGGTCGCACTGTTTGGAACTATCCGGGGCTCCCATGATCCGCCATTGCTGTTAAATAATTGGCCCATTGACGTCTACGGAGTTGACGTAACTCTCTCTTTCTAGGGCTCTGCGCGGTGTGAGACGACAGGCACTTGCTGTAATTGCGCAAGAACCGCGACAACAACGACAAAAAGAAAAGAAAAAAAATAACGCGTGTGAATGTCTGATAGTCTTCGTAACATGACAGCCTGTCAACATAAACGCAGGTCTCTAAACTAACTCCGCGCGTGTGTGTGTGTGTGTGTGCGCGCGCGCCGCACATGTGTGGGAGGGTCTGGTGGTCCGCGCTGAGTGACGTCACACACGTTGAAACAGGAAGAGACGAGAGGGGGCAGAGCGTGCAGGAAAAAAACAACTCAATCTTTCTGGATTTTCCCCAAAGAGAAGGAAGGGTAAGGATTTAGCCTATGTAGTGACTTTTCAATAACGGCTGAAATCGCCTGTTGATTTATGATATTGTAAACTACTAATAAGACACGTTAGTCCCTAGCTAACGGGTCTAACCCTTTGGCCGAGCGGTTAGTGATGTCGTCTTGTGGTGCAGTACACTCCGTATCGAATCCCGCACCGGGCAAGAAAATAACCGGTTACAATATGATTTGGATTCGGCAGCTACGATCACCATGAAGAGAAAATCGTAGGTGCCGTTTAGCTAGCGGGCCATACTCGTCTGATCCCACAGCATGCTTTTATTGTCCTTTAGCGGGGGGGGGGGTTCTCGTAAATAAATTACCATAAAACGAACTACAACGGTAATGATTCATTCATACTAATTACTAACAGCTACTAATATTTTAACATCACAATTCGTAATTAATCTGGAGAGTAAACAACAGTTTTTGAAGTACACATTTCAACTTTTCAATGATGAAGACATGTACTTTGAATGTAAATAAGGTGTCAGAGTGAATAAAAAAGCATCAAAATTGCGCTTGTTTATCAAAAATAATTTCCGGGGGGAATATCCCCCCCTCCCGGAACCCCGTACAGAAGTCCGGGCTAAGCCCCGAATGTCCTCAAATCCTGGAAACGCCCCTGGTAATAGGAGCCCATCGGTGCGCTTAGGGGAACTTGAGATGTGACTGTGTGTGTGTGTGTGTGTGTGTTGTGCAGCAGGAGTTGTCTGTTTGCCTCCTTTTTGAAACTGGCTACCACCTGCAACTGCATCACAGCCAGTTTTTATTATTTCAAATCACAACTTTAATGAATTAAAGCAAGTTCCCCTTCTCTTGAAGCTGCAGTGTATGTCATTCACACGACAAAAGGCTGCAATTCCTGCTCTGGAATGTGTTAGTGCCCAATTACGCCCATAGCATACCAATACAAAATATCAAAAATGCACTTGAGAAATAGTTTGATATTTACGATAACTGTAACTTTTATAAAATTGAAGAATAATCAAGAGCTCTCTGCAATGTCGGTTTTCAAGTTGTCCCAATTATTTATAAAAATATGTATTATCTCCATAAGGTATTCTGAAGATGAATGTGTAAATGGTTTGCATTCATACAGCACTTTTCTAGCTGCAAGAGCCACTCAACGAATACCTCACATTCACACACCAACAGTGGTGTCAACCGTGCAAAGTAACAACAACCAGCTCATCGGGAGCAGTTAGGGGTTTGGTGTCTTGCTTAAGGACACCTCGACATTTTTGCAAGGAGGAGCTGAGAATTGAACCGGCAACCCTCCAGTTACCAGACGATCTGCTCTACCCCGTGAGCTAGTGTCACCCCGACGCATGTCACGCAATCTGACATGACCCACAGTATCATGGCTGCATTGAAGTACTGATGGGTACTATCAATTGTGTAGCACATCATTTTACTATTAATGTTGATGGAATTGTAACATTAGCACTGTAACCCAGCAGAAAATGTATCAGTTCATTTTATGTTTGTCTTTTCCTAGGAGAAACAATGCTGGAGGAAATGACCTTGGAAAACTAGAGACTGGAACTAGTGAGATGGATAAAAGTTGACCTGGTCTGGCTGCAAACTCATCACGGAGACATGACGATAATTTTCTCCTGCGTTGAATGGCAAAGGTGGAGGTAAGCAAGGAATCCAGCCAGGGTCAACAAATGTCACATCGGGATGAACAGGGTAAGGATATTCTTTCAAAGTATGATTCAGCACGGTGCAATGGATCCTCGTATTCAAAATTGATGACAAGAAGGGCTCAGTGAACTATGAACTATTGCAACAGCAATTCCGGGGTTAAATAATCTAGTGCCACCCTAGAGGTACATTGATATAACTAACATGAATCTCTAAGGATTTTGGTTTTGGCTTGGCCTAAAACAGTTTTCATACTTCAATTGACCAACCTGCCAGAACTAACATCTGAAAAGCCAGGTTCAAATATTGATCAACAAATGAAAGGGACAATTTACAGTTTTTACACTCTTCAGATCTCCCACTGTGATAGAGATGACCTCAAGTCCTGTTCCTAAATATGATTTGTCCCATGCCAAATGGGTTTCATGCTCAAAATGGAAGTCAAAATTGCTCTGAGAGCTTTTTAAAGAGTTAAACTGTCTTGGCCCATCCAAAACACAAGTTGTGTACGCCTATTAATACTCCTCCGTCTCATCAATCATCATATGCTCAACCCTTTTTAATCCGTAACATTTTTACTGAAGATGGCCAAAAACATATTTACATCTTCACAGAGCGCATTCAATCAAATGAAGATGAATGACTTTCCATCTGACGTGACCCATTATAGGGTAAAATTTATGATGTTATTCAGGAGTCAGTGTGTGCAGCAATGCCCATTTATAGCAGTGACGACTTTAACTATTGTCTCAGCATTTGCCACATGCCTTCTATAAACAGCATGATGGAAAATAGGGGGAACTGGGATGTCAGTGCATTTGAGGATGCTGGCTTCAAGTCGAACACATAGGTTGTGTCAATTTGATACAGGTCAGTGTTTATTATCATCCAGTGATGATACCAATAAAAGATCGAGGTCACAGCGATAACTGTGGCCTTGCCTACGGAGGCAAGCGTGGTGTCACCAGAAGGTTACCCGTCTGAATTTCCTGACTGGCGCTGCGTAATGGCTGACAGCAGAGCTGGGGTTGTAATGAGCGGATTCCAAACACGAGTGTCGCAGCCCCTGTATGAATGTAAAAAAGGGAAGGCTGAAAAAGAGCAAGGACTCCAACAAGGATACACTCTGTCCCCTCTCCTATTTGCTATTTGTACAGACAGAGGTGCACCTGAGGCCTTGAGAGCATCCAGTTTGGTAGTATTAGGGTGTTATGCCTGCTGTTGGTGAGTGATGTCCTCTTGGTTTCATCTCCCTGTGATCTCCAATGTGCATTGGAAGTGATGGTTGCTGAATTTGAGATGGTTAAAGTGTCTCAACCTTCACCGCTGGCGAGCAGAAACGCAAACAGGAGAGCCGAGCATGTAAGTCTCTCCCTGCTAGTACATAGCCTCTCCAACAGCAAGCCCTATGTAGTGACTCCTCGCGGTGACACGCGGTAACTGGGTACACCTTGGACCCTAGCTGAACTACGAGGGACTCGGAGGAGATCTGGTCCCTAGACGTGCGGTAGGCAGGCCCACCGGTGTGTTACTATTCCCTGATGCCCACGAACCACCCCCAGCTATGGGTTAAATAGTGCCACTGCCTAGTGGCTACCTCAGGAGAAGAATAGGCTACGGGAGTAAACCCCTACAGAAAATCAATGTCTACAGTGCTGTTGTTTTTTGTCTTTCTTGTCCTTTTGTATGTGTTCAAGTGGGAGAGTACTGCTGGCGTCGTGTGTGGCTGCCGCTTCTCCCTCTCGTAGCCCCCCCCCTTCCCATCCACCCCTGTATGTCTGTGTTGTGTTTATCTGTTGTCTTGTTTCACCGCCGTTTATTGTAAAGCGACTTTAAGTGATAGAAAAGCGCTATATGTTTGATTTATTATTATTATCATTATTATTATTATTGTTAAAGTGGGTATGGCCCCTCCATATCGGAGACTGCGGCTCTATCCAAGATAAAAGCTGTTCTGCAATAATCAGGCGGCTGTCAGCAAGCTGCAGAAAGTGAGGCTGGAGGGCTCCCTGTCTGGCAGGCAACGTTGCACCTTTGGCATTTGGCATACTTTGCCAGGATATTGTTCTAGCTACGGCACTCTAATTTACCTGCATGAGTAAATCTATTCAGTAAAAGGAAACACCACTGCTGGACAGGTGACCTCCCAGGTTCCCTAACCAGGATGCCATCATAATGTTTTATCCCGTGTTACTGCGTCGCGAGAGATGTTTGAGAAAGTCCCATGTACAATAACCGAATTCGTGTTCAAAAACTGAATGTGAGTCATATTGCTTTTGCTTCATGTGGTTTCTACATGGCTTGTCTATCTTTAAAAAGTGTCTCTTTATCTTTCACACAAAGGGAGAACTGAATGACATACAAAGATGTCTCAGGCTATGTTTTTTAGGGACCCTTGCAATCCTTCCTTGTTTTCTGATGTATTCCTAGTTTTACATAGTAAAGGAGGCTGTTATTTGGACAGTATGTTGTAGTTTACAGGCTAAGGAAAAGAAACGGTCCATCTAATATCTACCCAACCCTCCTCCCCTCCCCCTCGTATAAATCCACCAACGCTTGGGGGGAGCATCTCTGTCTAGTTGTAAATTAGGCTCGTGAGTGACCCTCTCATGTGCTGTCCATTCTCTCGATTCTTTTTAACAAAGTGGCCAGGAGGATCCTGGGTGGTCGCAGCCATTAGGCATCACAAAAGCCCGACTCCCTTTGATATCCTTGTAGGCTGATGTCAGTGCAACACAAGAGTTGGGCTTAGCGAGGTTCCTGGGGGAAGATCCGGCTCGCTGTATTGCGAGGCTTAGTCATATGGTGAAGATCGAACTCCATGCTGCCTCTTGATAGAAACATCAGGAGGTGGGATTATGCACGTTGCTTATCTGCCTCTGTTCCCTCCCTGTTTTCAGGGCGTCGTGTTACAATTCTCTAACAGAAAGAGCAGAGATGGCAGACTGCCCCGGATGCTCTACATTCAAATGATTAATCTGATCTTCACAATGGACAATGGGTGTTATTTATACGGCATTATAATTGAATCTAAATGGGGGTGGAGAAGGGGGGGGGCATCTTTCCCCAGGCTGTCTGTTGGAGATAGCTTACGGCTACGACACACGCAGCTTATGATCTCCACCAACAGGATTCTCAGCCATCGATATCGAACAGTTCCAGCTCATCTCACAAATGGTTGCTGGCAAGGAAATTAAAACTTGGTCTGGGTTAATATTCATTATTAACTTATAGTGGGTGCAGCCATTAACATTTCAAAAATAAAAATGCATAACGCCGTAGATGATCTTTTTCCTACTCTGAACAGTGTTAGAGAATGAAACTGCTCCGCTTTCTCTTCGCTGTTTTCAGTGATGAAATTCCCCCGTTTTCATTTACAGGTATCCGTTTCTATTGTGTTTTTCATGCCCAGCGTCAAAACTATGATCTGATGAGGTGTGGTTGTGTTGATAATGTAGAAGAAAGTTTGAGGTTTAACGCAATTAAAAAAAAAAGATCAAGATTTTGTTTTCCTTAAAAAAGAAATGAAGCTCCCTGTCACAGTAAGAAAACTGATGATCTCTTTCTTCATCATTGCCTGGTAATGGAGTCCTGAAAAAAAAGAATGATTGCTTCTGTAGATTTTATCTTGATGGCTGCTTCAAACTAATTTGAGGTATCGAAAACAGAAAGGAAAAAAAATCTCACCTTTTTTCCACTTGCCACTAAAACACTTTAATTCTAAGAACCAATGCCAAATGTCTTAAGATGGAAATATTGTTTGCAAGGTGAAGCACAAGTTAGGGCCACTTGATGTTGTGTAGATATTATGTAAATATATGTGTAATGCTTCTAGTCATTACAACTTTGGCACTCTATGTGTGAGGAGATCAATATTTGGATGGACAGGATATCAAGGTGCAATTCAGGGCTATTAAGTATCCAATTTGGTGCTATTAAGGTATTATGCCTGCTGTTGGCAAATGATATTGTCATGTTGGTGGCGTGAATTCACGTTTGCGGCGGCCTTACCCAGTACCGTCCACGCAGTGTCTTTGTCCATGTCTGTGTCTAAGTTGTGTCTTCGTTTGATGTCTGGGAGAGCTGGCGCTGGATCGGCTGGGAGAGCTTGGTCTGCTGCGTCCTGTGGGCCCAGGGACCACGGCCCTGTCCGGAGCTGTGCCCGAGGAGGTTACACCGAAGGCGGTGTGACAGGACGCGGAAACGGGACAGGCTAAGCTAACTGCTAGCCCATTGTTATGGTACAGCCACGACAAGCACACAACCAGAACTTGCCACTGCAGTAGCACAATGTGAAATGAAGAGAGAGAACCCAAACACAGAGCTGGTATGAAAACAGAGGCGAATAAACTGGCAGCTATGCTTACGTCACTGCAGCCGTGAGCCAGTTTGGGACCCCCGCGAGGATGTCTCCTCAGTGGTCCGAAGAATGCAATCCCAGCTCCCGTGAGGGGCCAGTCCTATTCGTTTTAGATGGTGTTCAAGTCTTGTTTTCGGTGGAGAGAGAGGTGTGTAGAAAAATGCTGTTCCTTCCACTGAGTGTGTGCCATACAGTTCCCTCACTTCCTGTGCCCGCCGGCGGTAACCAATTATCAATCAGCTATTCCTGCCAAACGAGTGGGCAGGACGTGATGTCACACTCAGCAAACCTGCCGCACTGGGATTTGTAGTTTTTTCCCTTTTTTTTTAAAAAAAAAAAACTCCCCAGGTGTCACACAGCGTAGAACACATAATAATAAGCATAGCTGTGGCATCTCATGTTTACAATCAGCTCTGCACAAAAAAATAGAACGGAAGACCCCAAAACATATCCGTAACACCATGCAGACTGGCAGTTGCGAGAACACCCAGGGCGGTCTGGTCTGGCGTTGACTGTGTTGTTTTTGGTGTCGTCGCATGGAGTGCAGGGATGTGTTCAAGGGTGTCTGGCTGGGAGAGCTGGCGTTAGGTCGGCTGAGGGAGCCTGGTCTGCTGCGTCCGCTGGGCCCAAGGACCACGGCCCCTGCCCGGAGCTGCGCCTGAAGAGCGTCCGAAGAGGAAACACCAAGGGCGGTCTGACAGGACGCGGAAGCGGGGCAGGCTAAGCTAATGCTAGCCCATGGAGACTGGCAGTTCCGACAGTCATCCTGGCTGGTGCTCGTTCCCTTGGATATTGATTTTTGGATATGTGTGTTCTGGTAGTTCTTGGATATGTGTTTTTGTCTTTGTGTTGCACTGCTGTGGGCTGGGGGAAACGATATTTCGTTTCATTTCATGTACTTGTGTACATGAAATTAAACCTCTCACGTTTATAACAACTTTGTTAAATTCTTTTGCCCTGTGATGGCCTGGCGGCCTGTCCAGGGTGTCTCCCCGCCTGCCACCCAGTGGCTACTGGGATAGGCTCCAGCGACCCTGAGAGCAGGATAAGCGGTTTGGATAATGGATGGATAAAGTTCCTGATTCTTGATCTTCAGCAGGCCGTGATCTTTGCTGCAAGATTTGACATGATTAGAATTGGTATTAGCAGCAGTAGAATTGGCATGTCACCCCCAAATCCAAGACCCAGTTTCTATCTATGATCGAAGCCAACTTGCAATAACCGGGTGGGTGTCAACAAGCTGCAAAAGTGAGACCAGTGGGATTCCTGGCTGGCAGGCGAGTTGGCACTTTTGGCATTTGGTGTACTTCACCAGCTGACTGTTTTACCACAGTATCCAAATTTACCTGAGTCAGTTAATCTATAAAATGAATTGATACGTTAAATCCACTGCTAGACAGTGAAGCTAGCTGGTGCCTCATCTCATTTTCAGGTCTGAAGCAAACGTGGCAAAGACTGATTAGTATTAAGCATGTCTGACTGAATGGAAAACTGCAGTGCATGGCCCCCTCTGGTGTTTGGGTTGAAATCAGGCAATAGAACGTCAGTTTCTAGAAGATGGTAGCTACTGTATGTGACCCAGAACAAAGATCACTTCAGTTTTTGCATGTATGATTACTAGTGTATCAGTATGATAGCGCTCATAACTCTTACAAAGTACCTAAAGGTCCATTACATTATCCTGGGACTTGCCATCAATCAGAAAAACCTTTCTGCGTAATTCCAATACATTTAATTAATCTGACCGTTTACAGCCATCCAGAATGTTGTCTAATCAAAGGACAGCAAATAAAAGCAACAAAAAATATCATTTAGCCATCACTTTGTCAGTATATCTTTGTAACATGATGCTAGCAGGTTACTTACATACATACCTCAGGCATGTATGTATCCTGCTAACATCTGTGTCAGCATGTATGATATATTCTCTGCACCACTGCACTTTATCACCTCTTATGTCGCCAGTATATACTCAATCCTTGTGTATATATATCTGGATTGTTGTGTTGTAGTGTTGTTATTCTGTTAAGTACACTGAGAGATCCACAAAACCGGAGTCAAATTCCATGTATGTGCAAACCTACATGGTCAATAAACATGATTCGGAATCAGGTAGCATTGTTTTCTAAGTGGCAGAAAAGACAGCACAAAACCTGGAACTGAAACTGCCCCTCAGCTTCCCCTCAAACTAGACGTTAAACTAAAAACAACATGCCATGGCCGTACGAGAATCTTAACATGGCTCAAAATATATACTTTTCATTTAAAGATTGCGTTATAGTTCACTCAGACAAAACACTTCAACTGAGAGAGGGGTAAATATTGGAATGGAGGAGAGAAGCGTAGAAGACATTTCAATCTTAACATGAACAAAAACACAGACGTAAATTGTGGCGTCAGTTTCTCACTTTCAATAGAGAAATGGCATGAAGCAAAGAGAACGAACACACACACACACACACACACACACACACACACACACACACACACACACACACACACACACACACACGATTGCATTTTGATGCCTTTTTATAATATTTTAGTTTACAGTTCACTTAAATTCTTACAGCAAACTATATCAATTAACCAAACATGTTTAAAAAAAGAAATTCGACCTAATATTCACTTTAAAAAAAGTAGGGAAACAAGCATAAATGATTGTCGCTTTGCTTGTTTCCCTACTTTCTTACTTACAATGTCATAAAATAAATTTTAAGATTGGTAAGAAAAACACAAGAGTATCACTCTTAGTTTCAGGGCAGTGATTTTTTATCTTCCATTATTTTTTATAAGCAATTTACACATGTATACCTTGAAAAGACATTACCCAAACTGGCAGTTTTTCAGTTGTACAAATGTAAACACCATGCATATTTACCAGATTATAAGAAATCTTTAGCCAATAATTGCGAACATTAGACTGAAATAAACTCAATGTTAGCTGGAGAGTACAGAATAAGAGAATCAAGGGTGGACTGGATCCAAAAAAAACAAGACAAAAAACGGCGTGAGCTCCCTGTTCCCACTCGGTGAACCATTTAGTTTAAAAAAAACGGTACAAGATGGGGAAGCATGGTCTCAAACTGTGAAACGTCATTGCTCTTCAGTAAGATATCAAAATTTAGGACAACCATTTCTTCCACATCCTATCCCTTTAAGGCAGGAACAAAGTAAATCCCCCTCCAAACTACACAAATCTGACAAACATCTGCAATCAAAACTACAGAGGAAAAGAAAAAGTCTGTCATAGTACATTAAAAATACAAAATAAATAGACATTCATAAAAATACAAACACAATATTTGGCAGCCATGCACAGTCTGTAAACAAAACAGAATCACACAGGGAGAACACCCTGATATTTTTTTCACAGGAGGGCCCCGGTGGTCTCATGGAGGGGCGTGATGTGCTAGAGACAGTGGTTCTAGAAATCTGAAGAAAGTGGGCAACAGGTCTCCTCCAGTCGGTGCAGCTCAACCATGTTAAATGGCTCCCTCAGCTTCAGCTGCAACTCCACTGTCTAATTAAGGGCAAACGAAGGGGCCTCTGTAGACCACCGAGACGAAGACTCAATTGTAAGGGGGCCCCCCCATTTACTGTGACTGGACTCCATAAACTTAATGCAACTACATGCAAAAAATAAAACACCCTCCCAGAGACTGTTCCATCTTTTGTTCCCCAGAGGTCTGCTTACTACCGGATCCTTGTAAATAGGTTCAGTACTGACACGGATTCCTGATGAGGATGGAGAACAGAAAATCAACATGAAGGAAGTATACCGAGGACTCTTGAACAAATACTGACAGACATTCATTTCTAAAGGGATACTGTAAATGTCAAGTCAAATCACAGCGTTGTATCTGACAGAGTGGTTTCAGTAAAGCATGGGGGAGGGGCAACCAAACAAAGACTTCAGAGTAAATCATAAAATGGAGAAATGTTGATGGTTACCTTAGTAGATCTCATCTTGCTGAAGACATTCCAGAACCTGAGTGTCTCATCTCCTGCACCCGTCACGATGGCCTCTCCATCAGGGGACATGGCCTGCAGATATGTGTGTTAGAATAAGTTCTATAAAGACGGTGGCACTGTTCTGCAGCAGCACAAACATATTGTTTTACTGACCAGGTACAATACTCTGTAGGAGTGCCCTGTGAGTTTGGCCACTTGAGTGAGAGAGGGGTACTTCCATACCAGGATCTGGTTCTGGGAATAACCGTGTGTGCTCACCTGTGATGAAAAAGCACATATCTGATATACAAAATTTAAAGGTACAACAAGCAAGATTTACTACTTGCAAACCAATTTCTATTGCTGGCATATTTAAGACAATCAACAAATATCTGGATAATGGCTCACGTGTTCACAGCAAGAATTTCTAAGAAAAAAGAAGGATATAGTGCATGGCGTTTTATGTCTTAACCAAATGGAGTCAAATGTGGTACAATAAGGCGGGTAATGGCGGAGTAAAGTTTTAGTAGTAGCAGCTATTAAGTAGATTTGGCAAAACAACCTCAGAAGACCTTTACAAACTGATGCAACATCAGAAGCTAACATTTAAGTTCATAAAAGTTTTCTTTAGGGCAGGGGGCAGTAGTACTACCTAGAGGTATAAAGTTTATCAGCCACAGCATGACGTCATGGGAAAGAGTAATAGAAGCTAGGTTAAAAGGAGAGGTGATGATTAGTGAGCAGCAGTATGGTTTCACACCAGGAAAGAGCACTACAGATGCGATGTTTGCTTTGAGAGTGTTGATGAAGAAGTATAGAGAAGGTCAGGAGTTACTTTGTATCTTTGTAGATTTAGAGAAAGCATATGACCTGGTGCCGAGAGAGGAGGTGTGGTATTGTATGAGGAAGCCGGGAGTGGCAGAGAAGTATGTAAGAGTGGTGCAGGATATGTATGAGGGCAATGTGACAGTGGTGAAATGTGCGGTTTGAATGACGGATGGGTGCAAGGTGGAGGTGGGATTACATCAAGGATCGACTCTGAGCCCTTTCTTGTTTGCAATGGAGATAGACAGGTTGACAGATGAGGTCAGGCAGGAGTCTCTGGACTATGATGTTTGCGGATGACATTGTGATCTGTAGTGAGAGCAGATTGAGGAGAACCTGGAGAGGTGGAGGTATGCACTGGAGAGAAGAGGCGTGAAAGTCAGTGGGAACAAGATGGACTACATATGCGTGAGCCAGAGGGAGGACAGCGGAATGGTGAGGATGCAAGGAGTAAAGGTGGCGAAGGTAGAGGAGTTTAAATACCTGGGGCAACTGTTCAAAGTAACGGGGAGTGCGGAAGAGAGTGCAGGCAGGGTGGAGTGGGTGGAGAAGCGTGTCAAGAGTGATTTGCGACAGAAGGGTACCAGCAAGAGTGAAAAGGAAGGTTTACAAGATGGTAGTGAGACCAGCTATGTTGTACGGTTTGGAGACAGTGGCACCGATGAAAAGACAGGAAGTGAAGCTGGAAGTGGCATAGTTGAAGATGCTAAGATTTTTGTTGGGAGCAACAAAGATGGACAGGATTAGGAACGAGTATATTAGAGGGACAAAACTCAGGTTGGACAATTTGGAGACAAAGCAAGAAGCAAGATTGAGATGATTTGGACATGTGCGGAGGAGAGATGCTGGGTATGTTGGGAGAAGGATGTTGAAGATGGAGTTGCCAGGCAAGAGGAAAAGAAAGCCAAAGAGGAGGTTTATGGATGTGGTGAGGGAGAACATGCAGGTGTTTGGTATGACAGAGGAAGGTGCAGAGGACAGGAAGTGATAGAAATGGATGATCTGCTGTGGCGATCCCTAACGGGAGCAGCCGAGAGAAGAAAAAGAAGAAGAAGGGGGCAAGGTACCTATACAACAGTGCTGGTGACTTATTTTGATTTTTTTTTTCTTTCATTTTTTCATTATTATTTATTCCACTCATGGTAATACACAGCTCCAGAAAGAAACAAGCAATTCATGATCAAACGCAACTCAATTTACACATTCCATGATTAAAAAGGAGCAGGGGGAAGAAAATCTTTTGCTTGCCCCTTACTCAAACATAAATAAACAACAGAATAGATATTCTGTCAGTCAGTTACTCAACAACTAATACTTCCAGCAACATCAGGAATGAAAAAGAATCAAAAAGCCATACACCATAATTCACCATCAACTGAAATTTTAATGAATATATATATATATATATATATATATATATATATATATATATATAATGAATATATTAATGAATATGAATATTAATGAATCTCTGGGATTTGGAGCAGTCAGACACCACTGCAGTTATCAGAGTCACCAAAGGTGTTAGTAAGTTAAAACTGACGATCTTCAGAATTGTAGCTTAAAGGTTTCTGCACTTATCCCAGAAACCCAGACGTGTATCCTACTACGAGATAGCATATGTGGATCGATGCGTGCCATCTACTGACTCACCAGCTCATTGGTGTGTTTAGACCAGGCCAGGTTGCAAACCTGGGAGCCAGTATCGGTGCACTGCAGCGGCTGGCCTGTCAGTGTGTTCCAGAATCGGATGCAGCGGTCTGCCGTGCCGCCTCCAGAGGCCAGCAGGCCATGCTGGTGGGGAGACCAGGCAATGGCCTTTACTGCAGCCAGGTGCTCTGTGTACTGTTGCACTGGCAGGACACTGGAGTGGTTCCACACTAGCAACTAGAGAGAATTGGGAGGCAGAGAAAACCACAGTGGGAGGAAAAAAGAAGGAAAGAAAAGAAGATTCCTGTTAGCCTGTGGTCCCTTCTTAAAAAATAAGAAAATGTCAAAAGGATAGAAAAATGTATGATACTACTTAAGCTATTAAAAGAGAAGAAAAGACTCTGGTTTGAGCCCCTTTCTGATTACCTTGTTATCATTTCCACCCGATGCTAGCAGCTGGTGATCGGTGCTCCACTTGAGTCCGCAGACTTCCTGTCTGTGCCCTTGGAGACGACGCTCCGACTGGAGGGGCGGGGCTCTGATGTCACGCTGCAGGATCACCCTATCGCGACTCCCCGACGAAAGTTGGTCAGCATTCCACGCCAACGCACCTGCGGGCAAATACACGTTGAAAAAATAACATTAAATGACTGCATGTGACTGGTGCTCAATTAACTTTGTGAAAATCAATGACACTGACGCATTTTTTCAATCACAAAGCATCCTTTGGGCTCAATCCCCCCTTTTTGGGTAAAGTTTTCAACTAGCAATAATCGCGCCTCGGATAAACCTCATAGGCTACGATACTGCCACTCCGCAAAGCTTCAGTCACCCCTTTTAAACTCACCCACTCTGGCTGTATGTCCTTCCAGAACTGAGAGCTTCTTCCCTGCTGCCGCATCCCAGATCTGCACGTAGCCTTTATGAGTGCCCACTGCAACGAGGTTACCCTGAAACACACATCAAAATTATATAGCAGCTGGATAGCTCAGTAGATAAGAATGCCGGTTTTCCTGCCCAAGAATGGGGGGCTCAAACCCCGGTTGGGACAAGTCTTCAGTAAGAGTCCGTGGCTTAGACTCCTAATGCTATACAAGCCAACTACCTCAGACATGAGTGAGAGTAACACGAATAGAATCATACCGGCTTGGACATTGCCTGGGTTAACAAGGTCCGCATCAGGTGTTAAGGAACAAGGACAACCTGATGAGAAATGGGACTACTGGAACAAGGAACAAGACATTCATGGACAAAGGGCCAAGAACGTGGAACTGATGGAACGCTACTATAACTGCAGACCCCAGGAGAGAGGCTATATGAAGCATATTTGGAAACTGTGGATCAGTAGGAGACCTACTTCCACACTGACTCAGAAGCAGTTAGTGGCTAAATGCTTGAACATAAATAGAAGGAAGCTACTGTAATAACTTGAGATGGAGAGGCTCCAACCGGATGACTATACAATTAGCACCCTGAAGGGCCGCCCAGTAGGCAGGCGATAAATGAGGACCGACTCCAACCAGCTGAAACAATCCTACCAGCCACGACAGCTGAAGCTACTGAGGTTCAAATGAGAATCACGGCCAGACTAAAGACAGTCAACCCCCAGGTTCGACCTCAATGACAAATTACCATCACAAAGTCTGCTTTGGATGTGAACACAGCCTTGCGCAGTATCTCAATTGCCACCATAAAGGAGACCAATGAGCTTGCATATGCCACTGCAATTGTAATTCTGGAGATGCTTGGGTAGAGGATCAAGAACACAGGTCACCAACAGTACCCTCCATGGAAGAGAAGGCTGGAAGCCAAGATCAAAGCAGCTCAGAGAGATGTTAGCCATTTAACAGAGGTGCAGAAAGGTGTGATGAAATACAGGCCCTGGTTGAAGAAGTACAGCAATATATCTGTAAGTGAAGCCCTGGAAACTGCCAAACAAAGGCTCACAGCTCTGGTCATAAGGCTGAAGAGATACACCAGAGAAGCAGAAACCAAGAGTAAATGGCCTGTTCCTTAAAGAACCATCCAAAGTGTACTTCCAGCTGCAGAGTAACAAGGGAACAACATCAGACCCACCCAGAGCAGAGACTGAGCAATACTGGAAGGATATATGAGAAAAAGAGGCATTACAAAACGCCAATTCCCAGTGGCTGGTATACCTAAGAGCAGACCACAGCAATATCCCAGAACAAGAATCAGTTACCATCATCCAACAAACAGCTGGACACCTGGCCCTGACATGATTCACGCCTACTGGCTGAAGAAGCTAACGGCACTACATGAACACCTGGCGACACAGATGAACAAGCTGCAAACATCTGGGTCTCAGCCTGATTGGCTAACATGGGGGGAACAATACTGATCATGAAGGATCCCCACAAGGGTACAACACCTTCAAACTACCGGCCTCTCCACAACATGAAAGATTTTGTCAGGCATCATAGCAGCTAAGTTGAATGGGCACGTGTCAATATATGAGCAGCACTCAGAAGGGAACTGGGAAAAACTCCAGAGGGTCAAAGCATCAGCTACTCATTGATAAAGCAGTCACCCAAGACTCTAAGACCAGACAGACCAACCCAAGCATAGCCTGGGTTGACTACAAAAAAAGCCTATGATTCAATACCTCACACATGGTTGCTGGAGTGCTTTGCACTATACAAAGCCAACAGGAAGACACTAACAACCTTCATCAAGAACTCAATACAGCAGTGGAAAACAACACTAGAGGCCAACTCAAAGACATTCACACAGATAACCATCAAATGTGGTATATACCAATGTGATGCACTTTCTCCGCTGCTGTTCTGCATGGACCTGAATCCCCTCAGTCAGATCATCAACTAGAGTCGATATGGATACAAGTTCAGAAGTGGAGTTACAATCAGCCACTTCCTATACATGAATGACATCATGCTGTATGCCAGGAATGAGCAAGACATTGACTCGCTGATCCACCTCAACATGTTCTACAGCGACAACATCCGGATGTTATTCGGACTAGACAAGTGCGGTCAGATGGTGGCAAAAAGAGGAAAGGTGGTGAGGACTGAAACGGGTTGACTTACCAGATGGCAGTATAACAGACATTAAGGACAGTTACAAGTACGTATCCCACAGGTAAATGGGAACCAAGAAGAGGCAGCAAGGAGGTCAGCTATGGCCAAATACCTCCAGAGAGCAAGGCAGGTCCTGAGGAGCCACCTCAATAGGAAGAATAAGATCCAAGCCATAAACACATACGCCCTACCAGTCATCAGATGCCCAGCTGGAAAAATAAGCTGGCTAAAGGAGGAGGTAAAGGCCACAGATATCAGGACATGGAAACTCCTCACAATGCACGGCGAGTTCAACCCAAAGTCCAGCAGCCTGAGACTGTACGATAAACGAAAGGATGGGGGCAGAGGGTTAGTGAGTATCACAGCTACTATCCAGGATGGAACAAGGAACATCCATGAGTACATCAGAAAGAGGGCTCCCAAGGATGAACTGCTGAATGTGAGTACCTTAGGCAGCAGAAGACAAGAGTTTGGGGAGAAAGAAGAAGAGGAGGTATCATTGAAGACTAAGCCCCTCCATGGGATGTACCAAATAGAAGACGTGGCTGACAGAGAAATCCTACCAGTGGCTAGAAAAGGCTGGACGGAAGGACAGCACAGAGGCACTGATCATAGCAGCACAAGAACAGGCATTTGGCACCTGATCGGTTGAGGCAAGGGTCTACCACACCAGACAAGACCCTAGATGCAGGCTGATCAAAGACACCTCTGAGACAGTCCAGCACTTAGTAGCAGGGTATAAGATGCTAGCTGGGGACACTGGCAGCTGGATAGCTCAATAGGTTAGAACGCCGGCTTTCCCACTGGAGATCGGGGGTTCAAACCCCAGTTGGGATGAATAAGAGTCCGTGGCGTAGACTCCCAATGCTATACAAGCCAACTACCTTGCTACTACAGTCGCTTTGGATAAAAGCGTCTGCTAAATGAAATTGAAAATTATACACTGAAAGGTATAGCCAAGTGGCTGGGATAGTGTACAGGAACATCTGTACTGAATACAGACTGGAAGTTCCGAAGTCCAAATGGGAGACATCACCAAAGGTGGTTGAGAATGGCAGAACTAAGATCCTGTGAGACTTTAAGTTCCAGATTGAAAAGCAGGTGCTGGCTAACCAACCAGACATTATGGTGGCTGACAAGGAACAGAAGACAGCAGTAGTGATCGATGTTGCAACCCCGAGCGACGGCAACATCAGAAAGAAAAAGCATGAGAAGCTAGAGAAATACCAAGTGCTGAAGGAAGAACTAGATCCGATGTGGAAGGTGAAATCCACAGTAGTCCCAATGGCAATAGGAGCACTTGGGGCTGTAACCCCCAAACTGGGTGAGTGGCTCAAGCAGATTCCAGGAATAACATCAGAGGTCTCTGTCCAAAAGAGTGCAGTTCTAGTTACAGCTAAGATACTGCACAGAACCCTCAAACTCCTCCCAGGCCTCTAATAGACTTCTTAGACTGACATCTTCAGTCTAAGAAGACTGAAAATGTCACTTAACCACTGATGAAATGTTCAGTGGTTATTACATAGTACTGTACGGCATGCATGTGTTGTGCTGTAATTTCATCTTTACACTGCCAGTGAGTCTCATAACAATGGCAACTAGTGACTCACATTCAACACTTGAATGTTATTATCAATGAACATTATACAAAAAAAATCATACAATCATATACTGCAAGATGTGATCCATCATAAATTATAATTCAGTTATAATTTCATTTTATATTTCATCATATCACATTTTCCATAAACCTGTAGCAACAACCTACTTTCTAGCCACTGAATGACAAATGTTATTCCAAAAATTACCATAAACTTGGTAGATAAGCAATGCAATCCACTATTAATTGACTAGAGTGCTAGTGATTTAGTTATTTGGCTAGCTGGCTCAAATACACATGAAATATTCATCACTCAGAAGCTGCATTATTTTGTATGATATAGAAGTCATTCAGATTCAGAAATCATCTCAACACACAATGACTTGAAAGACCATAGAGGCTATCTTTGATTCTAAAGGAAATAAATACACTTAAGTGTGCTTCACTTAATAGAAAAATTATACAGGATATTCTCCATAACTACAAGAAAAGAATTTAAGAAAATTTGAATGCAAGTTAGTCAAGGATGCCCATAACGTGGCATAACGTTTGGGAGAAAACATTTGTCATGAGGTGGTGAGATAAAATACCTACCCTTTCTGACCAGCCCACTGACGTTACTGAATCTCCTTCCACAGAGAGATCACACAGACGTGTTACCTACAAAGATAAAGAGATAGGCAAAGAGACGTTAATATGAACAGCTATGATGTCAGTTCCATAATACCTCTGGTGTTTTTTCAGACGGATTTACTGTCACACGCATGGGCCGATGCAGAGATGCCACAGGCAAGGAGGGTGTGTGTGTGTGTGTGTGTGTCGTGATAAATGACAGGTGGTGCAAAACAACAGTGGTGAAGAAGAGGATCTGTACCCCCGATATTGAACTCTTTTCAGTGTCCCTATGCCCCTCCTATCTTCCATGTGAGTTCCCACAAATATTTTTCACTACTGCCGGTAGCCATACCAACATATGAATGCCGAATGACAGAAGCTAAGCAGGTGTGGGCTTGGCTAGTACTTGGATAGGAGACCTCCCGGGAAAGCTTGAGTTGCTGCTGGAAGTGCTGTTGGGAAGTCAGTAGGGGGCAGTCTTCCCACTGGCCCTAATAAAAATAAATAAATAGATCCCAGTGCAGTGACGGAGACACTGTGCTGTAGGAGATGCCGTCCTTTGGATGAGATGTTAAACTGAGGTCCTGACTCACTGTGATCATTAAAGGTCTTACTGCAAAGAATATGGGGTCCCCCAGTGTCTCTACCTCAAGCTGATATTTGGTGAGCGTTCTGGTGCAAAATGGCTACTGTGCATCACCTGGGTGGGTGCTAAACATTGGTGGTGGTTAAGGTGAGTTTAGCCCCTTCTCTGTGAGGCACTCTGGGTGTCTAGATAATGCAGTATATAAATGTAATCCATTAAATGTAACCCATTATTGTTCATATCCATCCAAAGCAAATGCTGATGAAGCAGCAGATATTATTTTTAATATTACTCAAGAATTTGATGAAATCTCCCCAGAAATTTGACTGACTGAGAAGGCAGACAAGGACATGGATACATCCCAAACACTTTCAGTGGAGTTCCGGCCACTCCCTTCTGGTTGAAGGTATAGATCAGAGCCAACCGAGGAAAAAACTATCCCCATGATAACTTAATTGAGATGCGGAACCCATGGGAAGTCTAGGGAAATATATGGACTAGGGGATGTGAAATACATGGCTAGATAGGGGATGTGCAGTGTACTCACTATTCATTTTTATTACAACTGTTGGTATACAGATAGACATGCACTTTAAATGCCTGCCTGGACTGTGATGATATCTATGATGGCTGCTATACATGATCTTGGAACTATTGTTTTTGTTTATCTGATGTGCTTTAAATGTGTCTCAATGTTCTGTGCTGTACCACAAATTGCCTCTCAGATGACATTAAAGTTTTCTAAGTCTACCTCTGTCTCTTCTACATGAGTTATCATCTACAAACCACAATAGCCTCATCTTTGTGGATGGATAAATAGAACAAAAATTGTATAAAGGCAAATCAAACATCTTAATTTGTAGTGACGATGTCATGCAAATGAATTTCTGCATAAATTATAAAGACAAGTTATCCTGGATCTCCTACAGCTTAGAATGTTCTTAACTACATTTGAGACAAATGTCTCTTTGGTGTCCTTAATACATCCTGCTAACTTATCACACCCACCTGGCTGGTGCAGGCACTCCACAAGTAGACACAAGTCCCTAGTCCAACGCTGAGGACATTGAGAGATGACCAGTCGACTAGATTGAGGTAGAAGTCATCCTGAAGCTCAGGAGCATCAAGTACTTTGAATGGAATCTTGGAAATCTTACGTGTAGGTTTCCTTGGTGAACGGAGCAGCTTTTGGCTGGAAGGCAAAACATTTTGATTGGAATTAACTAGGCAATTTAAATAAGTTAAAACTGGAAAATTGGCCAAGTACAATTGGGGAGAATTAAAAAAAATTAAAACTAAGGCTGCACAATTAACCATATATTAGTCGCGATTTGGATATTGGCTTCCACAATTAATTGATCATGGGCAGAGCAAGGGTGAAGAAAGGGTTATTTTGATTTGAAAATTTGTACATGTGAATGTTTATTTACTTATTTATTTATAGGGTTACAAAATACATTATGAATGTGAAGGCCGTTTTCTGTTGATTTAAAATGCTCATTAAAACAATTCTGTTCTCCAAATTGGATGAATAATTGCGATAACTGATTTTAATATCAAGCAAAATAATCGTGATTATCATTTTAGCCATAATCATGTAGCTCTATGTTTGACTGACCTGATAATGTGTTTTTTCCTTGACTGCAAAAGATACCATAACAGTAATAACAACACAAGGATTTATCATTCATTACCTGTTGCTACTAACAGGTGATAGGGAATATGGAGAGACCGCGTTGCCATCTTCTTCTGGAAGAGCTCGTTTGGCACTTACAGAATACTGCAAAACACATATAGATGGTTGATGTTGCTTACAAAAGATGCCTGCAATTAACACGCACTGGAATATGGGTTTAAAAAATTATAAAGACAAATGTAACTTTTCATAGGATTAGGAACTCATATCAACTGTAGCTATGTTATTTCCTACACTGAAAAGGCTCCTCTTGACTGGGGTTGAAGGCTGGAGACGGCGGTCTTCTGATTGGGGGTCTTGGACTTTCTCTATGCCTGCGCCTAGTAGCTCGTTCTTCAGAAGGGCCGAGTAAGCCAGACCATCCGCTAAAGGCAGAGGAAAAGACAGAGAAAGGAGGCAAAAAAAACTTGAGGAAGGGAGGGCACACCGTGTTCCCGAATGTGTTTAAAGTTAAAAACACATTGTTCTCCGTAACTCAATCTTTATCCTAAGATCTTAAAAATCTTAGGCTAGGGAAATAGGGAGCAAGACTGAATTTTAAAATCATACAGAATGTTCTTTTCTTGCCTCAATTTTCTTAAAGCCTCTTAAGGGTTTTTGAAATGGGAAAAGGTCAAATTCTAAAGTTAAGTAATATTTAATGGACTGGTTTTACTAAACCAGGTCTGGTTATTTTCATGCACCATGTTTTCAATACAGGATTTCTTGATTTACCTCAAATTACTGCTCATTACTTGTTAATGTTAAGCTTAATGGTCTGCACTTGCTCTTAATTGTGCACTCTGACCAGTCAAACGAGCATTATTTCAACTGTCATAACCAATAATTTTCTATGCGGAAAAAAGGAATCCTGTATTTTCTGTAACTATGGATTCAGCAAAGTAATTACTTACTTAATACTACTATAAAAGAAACAAGTCTCATCCTCTTTGAGATTTCAATCTTAAGTTATTTTATTTCTCCTTTGATGAGTTTCTATGATGTGATGTCAGTAGCTGGCAGATTCACAACAAGGGCCAAAAGATATTGTGGCACAGCCTCCAATTTCATCCAGCAGTGATGAAGTGATACATTAAGGAGATTTGAACAGGACTACAATCACCTGATTACCTCCGAGTTGCCAGTAGTTAAGCAGAATTGTCCTACATTAAAATAATGGGTTACACTTTAGTATGGGGAACATAGTCACCATTAAGTAGGTGCTTATTAGCATGCAAATTAGCAACATATTGGCTCTTAATTGGTCATTATTAAGTACTCATTAATGCCTTATTCTGCATGGCCTTATATACAACCAGTAAGCCATTAACTATGAGTTTTCCCTCTATAACCTCAGAATTATTGCTTATTAGTAGTACCATCTCAATATGCTTTGCTTAGTATGGACTTTATAAGGTGGTAGTACCACAAGAAGAGTTATTCTCCCTTACTAACACTTAATGAATATGGTCTGTTCTTACATAACAAAACACAACACTACAAGTGTTAATAGTGTTAAATTACTCTAAATTAAGTTTTTGTTACTTAACATATGTTCCCCATACTAAAGTGACATTTTGATCATTACTAATTCACTAGTAATTAAGTTTTTTTACTTAGAATATGTTCCCCATACTAAAGTGTTACCAAATAATGCCACTAATTGCAGCATCAGGTCCTGCCACAGAAAAATTATCATATATATATATATATATATATATATATAGACAGATGCAGGTGATAGTGGCAATAGGCTGTAAAAGAAAAGAGAGTGCAGCCACATATATATAATAGAAAAGCATGAATGTTTCTGAGGAAAAACGTGGATTGATTACCTTTACTATTATCCGTTGTGCCATCTTTGGTTTTCCTGCTCTGACTGTGTGTTTTCTCAATTTCCTAGGTGAAGCAAAGTAGCAATAATGAGGACATTTTTCTCAGCCAAAAAAACCCCAAAGGAGTTACAGAAAGTTGGAAGCAGTATGCATATGAATAATAGTGTTTCCTTCTGAACCGTAATTCAACATGATATTCTTGAAGCCAAGAGAAGAGGGTCGCTTTAGTAAGCATGGGAATTTGTTTGAGCATGCATTGCAGGAGACTCACGTTGATGCGATGAAAGTTGACACTCCAATTGGCACCTGCCCGGGAAGGAATGAAGCGGTCACCATGCTTGCTGGGGGAGGACAAGGGGGAATTGGTGGGTGTCAGCGCTCGCACGGCTTCTATGGCCTTCTACAAATGAGAAGAGAGGAAAGACCATCTCCAGTGGGGATCCACACACTAACAAGTATTTCTGTGAGGCGTTAATAAGAGGAGGTGGCATTCACAAAATGCCAATCGTTTGGTCACTTCAGCCTAATGTTAATCCACACTCCACAACGTGACACTGTCAAATTACATAGGCTGACTGGTTACACTGCTTGTGGCTCCATGTGGAGAACCTTCTCCTGCCACCTTAACACTGCTGCCACTTATGAAGGACAATTTGGGAGGAGCTGGTATCATTCTATTATCAAGATAATGACTAGAGCGGACAACTTTAGACTTGGACTGCTTTTACTGTCATTGCCTTATATCTAAGTCTCATACATACAAGGGAACAGAATTATGTTTAACATGGGCCACAGTGCCACATAAAAACAAATAACATGCAATAAATATTAAAAACGAAAAGTGCATTAAAAACAAAATTGCTTCAGACCTATACATCACAAGCACACCTGACACAGACAGTGAGTAGGAAGGCCCAAAAGTCATTTTATGGAAGGTCCAAGTGTTCAGGCTGTTGAGGAACCTCACAGCCTGAGGAATGAAACCGTTGCATAGTCTGGTAGAGGCAGCATGGATGCTCTGGTACCTCCTGCCAGAGGGTAGAAAGGTGAAGTGGATGTGGGAATGGTGGGTGGGGTCCTTCACGATGCCGAGAGCCTTCCAGGTGCACCGTATGTCATAGATGGCCTGGATGGATGGGCGAGCAGTTCCTATGATCTTTCCAGCTGTCTTCACTAGCCGCTGTAGGGATTTGCGGTCAGAGGCCTTGCAGTTCCCATGCCAGACAGTAATACAGCTGGTCAGAATGCTCTCTATGGTGCCTCCGTAGAATGTGATGAGGATGGGTGGGGGGAGACTCGCCTTCTTCAGAAACCGCAGGAAGTGAAGACACTGCTGGGCCTTCTTGGAGAGCGCAGTGACATGTGAGGACCAGGAGAGGTCCAGGAACTTAACACTGCTGACTCTCTCCACGTCCACACCATTGATGGTCAGAGGGGTATGGTGGACGCTGGTCTTTCTAACGTCAATAATAACCTCCTTAGTTTTTTCTATATTTAGGGAGAGGCTGTTGTTTTTGCACCTCGCCGCCAGTTGATCCTGCATCTATGCCTCAGCTAGTTTAAACACTTTTAGTGCAGAATTATTTCAAGAGAAAAGCATAATTCTTGTATTCACATAATGGGGCAATCATACACAAGCAAGCAGAGTTTTCCATAAAAGCCGCCTGCCAGCCAGATATTAAAACATTTCCAGCCAACTACTTTCTTCCTGGTGTTTTTTTTTCTCTCCCCCCCCCCACAGCCAGTTGCTTCTCACCCTATTGATGTAAGGTGCCTTGCATCCAATTGCGCGGCGCTTACATCATGAAAGGCGAAACTAAACTGTCACTCACTGCTTGTGTGTGTTTGTCAGTCACACGAGAACGCAGGACAGGTGATGAGGCCACAAATTTGCTGAGTTTGCCAATTTAAGTCCAAATGGTTTTCTGCTTCTTTCCAGTAAACAAAATAGACACATGGTTTTTTTGTTATTGTGAACTGCTTTTTCACACCAATTGTATCATGCTGATTTATGACGTGGAGTGTTGTTTTAGAACTCGCTTGTCTACTCTTTAATGCTTTTAATGTCAGTCATGCGACTGAAGCCTCCCAAATCGGTTTAATGCCCATGTATTTTTATTTCACCTGTCATCCTCTCAGATAGGTCCATTTGCTTTTGAGATTATATTGACTGGAAATTCCTGCTTTTTCTGAGTGAAATGAGGTTTAGCACTCTGAAGTTTTATATACTTTTGATTGACAAAACAAGCGTTCTAACCATGAATGCTTGTGATTCAACAGCACAAACTACGTGGGAAAATCGCCTCAAACCATTTGGAAATGCACTTAGAATTATCCATACACTGTGTAGTCTATGATTTAGCCTAATATATAAACATTTCCAAGAAAGAAAACATCCCTCATTATATTGCCAATTACAGTATGTAAGGTGGGATGTGATGGCTTCCATTTTCCAGCCCCACCTCCCAACCAACAAAAATTGTGTTTACCCCCCCCCCCACCTCCAGCTAACACACCCAAAAATATAAACACCATTCTGCACTAACTGTAATTTTTATCCAGACATTTGGAACAACACAAATAAATAATAACATTTAAAACTGTATAATATAAATCACAGAAAATTGAATCAGTTCATTTGTTCATCATTGAATCACACAACATTTATTGGGAGAAACTTTTCTTAGCGACATTAAGACTTATGAGCCTCTTAAACGAGATCCAGTGGTTACAAGAAAAAGGTGATAAGATTGTCTGAAGCCATTAGAACAGGAAAATGCTATTGACAGGATTTTGTACCATAGATTATACCCAAGGGAAGCTACACCTAGTCTGTATGGTTTATCTAAGATACATAAACAGAATGTTCCATTATGGCCTATTGTTGTATGACTAACTCAGTGACCTATAGCATCTCTAACTTTCTGGCATCTATTCTTAACCCGTTGGTAGGCAGTAATGAACATCACATTCAGAACACTATGGATTTTGTAGATAGGGTGAGGGACATGATTATGGAGGGGGATGAAACAATGGTCTCTTATGATGTTAAGTCTCTCCTCACGTGTGTTCCTGTTGATGAAGCAGTGGAGGTATTCCATATGAAATTACAAGATGACCCCACCCTTAGCTATAGGATCACCCTTAACACTGACCAAGTGTATCTGCTCCTGAAGCTTTGTCTTCAGTCCATGTATTTCACATACAGGGGGCAGTACTATAGGCAGAAGCATGGGTGTGCTATGGGTGCCCCCAGTTTCACCTATAGTGGCCAACTTGTATATGGACAAAGCGGAAACGAGGGCTCTAATATCCTATCCAGGGACACCACCTACCCATTGGTTCAGATTTGTGGACGACACCTGGGTCAAAGTTAAATCTCAGGACGTACCACATTAGCTCGGTGAACAACCACATCAAGTTCACCAAGGAGAATGAGAAAATGACAGATTAGCCTTTTTAGACTGTGAAATTGCAGTTAGTGATGGGGGACATTTGATTGTTGATATTTACCCGTAAACCAACACATATTGATCAGTACTTAAGGTTTGATTCTCATCATCCACTGGGGCACAAACTAGTCATCAGGACGCTGAACCACTATTATGCCCATTCAAGTCGATAGATAGATGGATAGATAGATATTTACTTTATTAATTATTAAACAAATTTTAACTAAAGTAAAAATAAGCCTATACCATTTGCCCTACTAGTCCTATTAAAGGTAATAGACTTTCTTTAAAAGTTTACCATCTTTACTTTAAATAAGAAAAAAAGAATATAGCCTTAAAAATGCGTGATATACAACTTCAGCTCACGTTGTTGAGAACCCCCCCCCCACACACACACACACACCGTGGAAAACCCCAAGCAATGCTAAAATAAAAGAGCTTTAACACTGACAAAGGGATGTGTATAAAATGAAAACAAAAATTAAAAGAAAAAAATAACATTTGGTCAATCAGAGCCTCACTCAACGACAGAAACGACACTAACAACATATGCCAGATGCATTCAGCTCCCAGAGAATGAATGAGCAGACCGTGTAGAACATGGATATTCACTTACCATAGGGCTTGCGTTCTCGTTCTGGACGTTGATCTGCCGCAGAAGTCTACACTCGTAGTCCTGGTCCATGACTATAGTTAAGAGTAAAATCTGTCAATAAACCATTCTGACGATCAGAGGAACTCGTAATATACTGTAACGTGCATGCATAAGAAGACACGCTGGCCGCTGGCTCGCGGGTCTGACCCTTTAGTCGAACGCTTAGCGATGTCTCCTGCGGTGCGGGCGATACGGGTTCGCGTCCCGGCCGCGGCAGTTCCTGTGGTCGCGTTGTCCCCCCGAATTCGCTACCATACATACAGCTTCTATGGATTAGTTAGTCACTCGTCGTTGCCGAAATACACTGGTGAATGTTTCGTCCTTGAGTTCTGGGTAATATCAGTTGGCTCGCGTTTCGGCACGAGCCTCGCCAACTCTACGGCAAAGAAAGATCCGTTCCTAGATTTCCCGCATAAGTTCGTTCTCGTCCCGGTTCCGGGCGGCTAACGCCAGCGGCACGTGAATAAACACTAACGGCGGAGTGTTTCAGATCAGATCGACACCATTATCGCACTAAACGCCCTACTTCGCTCAGATGAATGTATGCAACACCGCTGGGAAGGCAACCGCCGGTTACTTAGTTAACTGTAGGTCGCGGCCACTCACATAGAAACTCAAAAGAAGACCGAAGGAGTTGGGCTGAAAACGGATCGAATCCGGCGGTACCGGTCGCCCGACAACTGTAACTCAGCCGTATGCTAAACTGGCTAGCACGCCGTATTAGCAACATTGTCCGTCCTCAAAAACAATTTTACAGAGACGTACCGTCGCAAGATTGAAGTTTTGCCAATATGTGCTGCTTGTCGTCCTGATTTGCCGGAGTAGGTCCCTTTGGCCGGCGTTACGTGATTGTTCCCCCTGTAAACAGAGTAATGCATAAACGGAAACTGTTTTTACCAAACATTCAATTGGGGGGGGGGTTCCCTAAGGATCATGGGAAAGCTGTGACGTCACCGTTTTTGAATCGCACACTTCGAGTTGTCAAGGGAACGCGGCGCCTTCCGGCAGGCTGCCGAGGAGTCGAGAGATGGTCTTCGGGTAGAAATTTTTTATTTATTTTTTTTAACTAAGGGTCCGAATTGACGTTTACGGTTGCGGTGCTTGGTATATGACTGGATAGCGGTTTAATCAGGAACAAACAGATGTTATGTTTGAGTCTCGGCGGTTTTGGTTTAATCAAAGGTGGTAGAAAGTTCCCTTTTGAAGATGGACCTTTCAGAGTGCACGTGTGGTGCAAGAGCGGCAGAGCGCTTTTCAGGACCTTTAATACACGTGACTCAGTGGTTGGCCAGTTTTCTCCATCTGTTTCTAGTGTTATTCATCTCGTATTATATACCTTTACAAGAACATTTTCTAATCAGCATGACCCACGGGCCCCGTATTTCCAGTCACATTCTCACCGTTTCAGCACGGTCAAAGAAAGCGCCAATCTGCACGGAGGTGCTTGAAATAAAACAAGTTCCCCATGGCGGACTCCGTGTAGGGCAGCATAGAGCTATCTCTGACAGGTGGCAATGGTAGAAGTGGGACAGGGTATTATTAGCAGGGTGACATTCAGTTTGTATGTTTCCCAAAATTATGTTGCTGCTGAAATTGTGACGTGTACTGGTACACTCTTGCCATGTACATCTACCTCAGACACGTGGTATGTAAGTAACCTGCTAACATTTCAGCATCTCTGATATATTCTCCACACCACTGCACTTTTCATTCCTTATTTCGCCTGTATAAGTCAATCCTTATGTATATATATATCTGAAGATTGTAGTGTTGTTATTCTACGTTACACTGACATTCTGTGTACACAGAAAGCCACGAGGCCAGATTTCATGTAGTGCAAACCTACATGGCCAATAAACATGATTCTGATTCTGAAAAATGTTTGACGGCATGATTTCACATCACTGAAAAGCATGTTATCTTGCTATGATTAAGTAAGTGCCATCATCACTTGTAATATTTATTGTTACATAATATTTGATTAATTCAAACAGACCACCCCCCCCGTGCATGATACGTTTTAAAAAGATTTTATTACAAAAAAAATCATTGAACTGAAATATGGCAATGAAATAAATGTCCGTGACCCAACATGAAGTAAAAATGCAAAGATTGAACACATCCCCTGTGTAAATAAATCAACTATGACCAATCCTTGCCATTGTTTCCCACAGATTTACAGAATGCAACAGTGCCATGAAATGACATGTGGCTGGGTATGAAGTTTTCCTCAGCTGAAAGAATATTTTTGCTAAGACCAATAAAGATAGTCCAACAAAAATATATCAGTAAGAAATTTCAGTCAAAGTCCCGTAATGTAGCAACAGCAGTTACAAGTAAATGAGTGATACTGTACATAAATGATAAATAACTAAAACTCTTCTTTTGCATAAACAATAAAAGTAAAATAAATGGCTCTACTCTGCAGAAAAAAACGGCCCAAGCGTTTCAAATCAAGACAAAAATAGTGCATTTCCAAAGTTCCAAGTAGGAAAGAGTTCTTATCTAAGAGGCTCTTAGCATTCATTAGCTTACACTAACCTTACTCCAATGATACACAGACTTCTGTCCAGCATAACTACAGCACTCATGTTCCATCTAACTTACTCAAGCTGATAATCCTGAACAAAAATTCTGGAGCAAAACAACCTGTGCTCCTCAGGGTTAACAATGGAGACACAGGCTAAAATTATCACATTATCTAAGAATACAGCAAGTATACAACCAGTAGAGATCATAGTATAAAACATATTTACAGTTCAGGCAAATAATCAATCAAATAATCAAGGCAATGTTTGAAAATGACATACACAAAACTAACAAAAAACACATTAAAATATTTTTTTGTTTAACACAAAATAAAGTTCAGTGATGTGATTGCCGAGTCCAGCTTTACCAGTGATGCTGACAACCGCAGTACAAACATTCCTGGTCATCACTTTGTATGCACTTATATTCTGTAATATCTGAATAAGGTTTATTACAGATTGGCAAAGACTTGAGATACTAAAAGTGAGTTGGGTAAAGCTACAAGATACTTGATAGGGCCATGATTTTTAAACCATTAAGAAAATATTAATAGAAAGGCAAAAAAGGGGTAGTGACGATTGACTTCACAAGTGTAGTGACAAGACAAAAAGGCAATGTGGATATAGGCGAGACTGAACTACATGGAGGAGGTATCTTTAGGTATTAGTTAAAGGCCACTGCTGACCTGGAAGCGAGTTTCATCTGATATGCCATACTGTTCAAGAGGGTCCTGAGGAGAAGAAAGCAGAGGGCGAGGGGGGAAAAAAATCATTACTTTAAAAAAGGCTCAGTGTATGTAGAAAATTTACAAATTATAGAAGCAAATTTAAATGTTCTGGCACAATGAAGCACTAACATAGCCAAAGGGGGGTTCGGTCCCAATATGAATATACTGAAACTTATGCGTGAACCATTTTGTATGGTATTGACAGAAACAAGACAAAATGGCAAGTACCATGATATGCTATTGTGATAAATCTTACCTTGCCAGTAAGCCTATGGATTTCAGTACGATAGAATATCAGGTTCTTCCTCATAAACTCATAACTGAAAAAGTGAAATGAAAAAAGATGTGATACCAGGAGAAAAGCAACATAAAAGTAAAAAAATCAATCTCTGGCTAAGATCTCTGGTCGCATAGAGCACATGATAGGTAGTTAGGATTTCTTCATTTCTTTCTTCAGTCTTTGTAAATTCAAATTGTCAAACACAAAGTTGATCTTTTTCTATATTTCTAAAGGGAAATGTCTACTCTTCATGGACCACTACGATCAAGATATGCCATCAAATCAGATGCACTGGGATGTAAACGTATGCAATCTTACCTGGCCTTGACGATGGAGTCTATCCACTCCACACACTGCTCTTCGGAGTCACATTCAAACAGATACTTCCTCTCTGCCTCATCCAGAAATACTGCAACACAAAAATTGAACATTTTATCAGTATGTCTAGAAATAAGGAAAAATGCTTCGTTCGTACTTAATGACCAGATTCACAAACTCTGGTATGAATGTATCTGCCATTTCCCTCTTTTTTCAATAAAATCATTTTTGAAACTGTTGAATTACTGTCAAACACATGCATGTACAGATACCAAATTGCAAACCATAAAGGCTGACCCATCAAATAACGCTTTACATAGACAAATCAATGCATACTTCCGCCACAGTCCAATAGAATCTGTATTGATGACATGATGGCTACTGGAATTAGTTTAACTATCAAAAGTTTTGAGGTGATGTAGGCCTACTCAGTTCAGACCATGACGCAGAGTTTTTGATGCAATCGACAGCCCCAGAGAGCTGTTTACTCTACATTTCAAGTAAGCTTACTCGCCACTTTTGACTTGGAGAGTACGAACACAAGGTAGGTGAAAAGTCATGTGTGAATAATGTCAGTGAAAAGAACAATGAAGTTGACTCACCGATAGAGAAGGCCAGGCTGTCCTCCCTCTCTACCCGACACTGCTCAAGCAGCAAAGCCCCAAGCGGCTGAAATATAAACGTTGCTTAAGTTGAATTAAATCATCTGTATGTACTTTAAAGGAACATCTGCCACCTCATTGTGCATTACAGGGTATTAACATAGATGGACAAAAAACAATATGCATCATACACTGCAATACATACAAACAAAAAAAATCACATGATGTGATATGCCAAATCTGGTGATGTAACATAGAACAGAATATGCAAGACAATCGTTGCTTTCAATGCACAAAGCATAATGAAGAGGTGAATCTCTAAATTATGTTTTCCACACTTTTTCTTACCTCCTCCTCATCTGTCCGGAAATAGAAAAGGAAGTTAACAACCAGTTTCACCAGCCTTTTCTTTACAACTGCACGACAACAATTAGGAATCAGACTGAAACAAATTTGACATTGACAACACAGATAGAATGTAGCACTGTTACACGACTGACTGTGAGGCGAGCACATCGTTATTCTGATAAAACACGTTGGCTTTGGTGCTAAACATTTAGCGCATCGCTCGTGAAAGGGAAAGCACTTCCCGAAAACGAAAAACGCTGGTATAGTGGAAAGTCAGGCTACCATCTCCTTTTTTTGGTCCTCGCATCCCCAGCTCCGCCGCCTTCTCGGAGGGCTGGCGGCTAAGCGAAACTAGCTCCTTCTCGTTGAAACGCATCCCGTTCACGGACTAAGGTACGAGGGTTGGTGACAGGACATTCACGTTGACTTGCTACCTCATAAACCCCAGTTAGTTTTGTTCAGCCATTTTCTCAATCACACACGATTTCTAGTAGACAGCTACGTGTACTATTCCGATCACCAATTCGCTGCTGCCTATTAGATCTTGGTTGTCACACTGTGGGTAGTCATTTCGACGCCGGGCAAGCGATAGCGGCGTCAACCCACAGAGAGCACACTCCCTCTATGGGAGCTCGGGGTGGACATAACTCAAAATGCACGCGCAAACGTAGCTACTTCCGCTCCGAGGCTCTGATTGACAGCCCGTGTCGGCATACGAACGCGTATAATGCTGTAGCCATTCGGCAACAAACCACGAACGTCACAAATGAGGTTGTGCAAATAATACCGAATTCAAGTACATTAGCGTTATATTTACCGTACAAAAGCTTTCCTACGTGATCTTAAAAGTCGTTTTGCGGGTTAACGATACAAGACACCAAACTGGTACAAATTATCAATAAAGATTCACAAAAGGTCGCGCATGCGCATAGTAAGTTGTGTTACTAGCGTGAGCGCAACGTCTAGGAGTCGGTAAGTGTAGCTGAAGAAAGAACATATATATATGTTACTATATAAATAAATATGTATATCCATACGTATTTGGTGGGTTTTGTTTCATATAGACCCATATGGTCCTCTTTATACTATGCAGTTCGATGGCTCTGATCTTACAAATACTTTCATCTTTATGCTAACGTACGTTAGCTTAAGTCACGTTAGCGTTAAGATGCATTAGCATGTTTTGTATGAAACTCAGTGCGAGGTTGGGTCTGTTACTTGCAAGACCGAACCGTCATTGTGTGGTGGAAGCTTGGCTGACCCTCCGTCAAAAGCTGGCCACCTTGTTATGATTCTCAATGGTCAAAGAAGTGATCAAATCTTGTGATATTCTTGCTCTCACTCAAGCTTATACCCGAACTCTTGACGATCAATCGAGGACAATACAACGTCCAGTATACATTCATATGCGTTTGAAGTCTGTGAATATTCAGATTCTTTAAAACTTTCCTCCTGTTCACGTGTATTCACACTATATAGATGTGTCCAAGTCATTTTTGCCTACGTTGTATGCATTCAAACCGTATGTTTTATTGTCTTATATCAAGTGTGTGCACTAAAAACTGCAATATTTTGCTTGAATATTATCAAGTCACTGATACCAACAAACAAGTGAATAAATCAAAAGGTCGGTATTGGGACTATTCCTGACACCATTCTTGGCATGTGTAAATAATGTGTCCTTTATCATTCCACAGGGGATCGGTAGAGTTCTGCTTGGAATAACACTGACTCCAGTGTCAACCAGACTTACGTGTGTGTGGTTGAGTCCATTTCTCTGCGAAGATGGATTTCCAGCATCGAGCTGGCGGAAAGACAGGGAGCGGTGGGGTTGCTTCTGCCTCTGAGAGTAACCGTGACAGACGAGAGCGGTTACGTCAGTTGGCCCTGGAGACCATCGATATCAACAAAGACCCCTATTTCATGAAGAACCATTTAGGCTCATATGAGTGCAAACTTTGTCTGACACTCCACAACAATGAGGTAAATCAGCATTAACATAAACTACTACACGGTCTCACTTTGTCAGCAATCGATGTCATTCGCTGTTTTGAGATCCCCTTGCTTAAAAATTAAATCACTGTTCCTGTCTGTTGCAGGGCAGCTATCTAGCTCACACACAGGGAAAGAAACATCAGACCAATTTGTAAGTCTTTGTGTTACTTGAATGTGAATGTCGCATATAACCCTACTCTGTCTGTTGTGTAGACTAACTGGAAATACTACATTTTCATTAATTTCAGAGCTAGAAGAGCTGCCAAAGAGGCCAAAGAAGCTCCTGCTCAGCCAGCTCCAGAGAAAGTCAAGGTTGAAGTCAAGAAGTTTGTGAAGATTGGTCGACCAGGATACAAAGGTAAGGTGGCTGCTTGACATACGTCAATGCTGTCATCTTTTCATTTTACTATTGGCCTTATTGAAGATTACAGTGACTGGCAATAACTGATAATGTGTTCATACTACCTATAGTAACCAAACAGAGGGACCCAGAAAGTGGGCAACAGTCTCTACTTTTCCAGGTTAGTGTGTTGTCTTGGCCTTACAATGTGACATATGTTAATTTGAGAATGTTCTTAAATGAAAAATAAGAACAAATGTGATTCCCAGCTGTTAAGATATGAGCCTTTTTAAAGATATGCGTTTGAACATCCTTTTCACCTACTTCCACCCATCAGATTGACTACCCAGAGATAGCTGAAGGAATCGGACCTAGACATCGCTTCATGTCTGCTTATGAACAGCGCATCGAACCACCTGATCGTCGTTGGCAGTACCTGCTTTTGGCTGCAGAACCCTATGAGACCATTGCCTTCAAGGTATCCGAGTTGCATGTCTGTTCCAGTTTAAAAATTTTACTTTTTTAACATGGGTGTGCTTTAAGAATGTTGCTTTGAGAATGCTGATGGAGAAGTAGAGAAGGCCAGAAGGAGTTACACTGTGTCTTTGTAGATATAGGGAACACATACGACAGGGTGCCAAGAGAGGAGGTGTGGTATTGTATGAGGAAGTCAGGAGTTACAGAGAAGTATGTAGGAGTAGTGCAGGATATGTACGAGGGAAGTGCGACAATGGTGAGGTGTGCGGTTGGAATGACAGATGGGTTCAAGGTGGAGGTGGGAGTACATCAAGGATCGGCTCTGAGCCCTTTCTTGTTTGCAATGGTGATGGACAGGTTGACGGACAAGATCAGTCAGGAGTCTCCATGGACGATGATGTTCGCGGATGACATTGTGATCTGTAGCGAGAGTAGGGTGCAGGTTGAGGAGAGTCTGGAGAGGTGGAGGGATGCACTGGAGAGAAGAGGAATGAAAGTCAGTAGGAGCAAGACGGAATACCTATGCATGAATGAGAGGGAGGACAGTGGAATGGTCAGGATGCAAGGAGTGGAGGTGACGAAGGCATATGAGTTTAAATACTTGGGGTCAACTGTCCAAAGTAACGGGGCAGTGCAGGAGAGAGGTGAAGAAGAGAGTGCAGGCAGGGTGGAGTGGGTGGAGAAGAGTGTCAGGAGTGATTTGCGACAGAAGGGTACCAGCAACAGTTAAAGGGAAGGTTTACAAGATGGTTGTGAGACCAGCTATGTTATATGTTTTGGAGACAGTGGCACTGACGAAAAGACTGGAGCTGGAGGTGGCAGCATTGAAGATGTTAAGATTTTTACTGGGAGTGACAAAGGAGGTCAGGATTAGGAATGATTATATTAGAGGGACCGCTCAAGTTGGATGGTTTGGAGACAAAGCAAGAGAGGCAAGATTGAGATGGCTTGGACATGTGTGGAGGAGAGATGCTGGGTATATTGGGAGAAGGATGCTGAATATGGAGCTGCTAGGGAAGAGGAAAAGAGGAAGGCCGAAGAGGAGGTTTATGGATGTGGTGAGGAAAGACATGCAGGTGGCTGGTGTGACAGCGGAAGATGCAGAAGACTGGAAGAAATGGAAACGGATGATCCGCTGTGGCGACCCCTAACGGGAGCAGCCGAAAGTAGTAGTAGTAGTAGTAGTAGTAGTAGTAGTAACGTGTGTGTGTGTGTAACATTTTTGTTTTCTTTGAAATGTGTGTAACATTTTTTTTTCTTTTAGGTTCCCAGTAGAGAAATTGATAAAGCAGAGAACCGCTTCTGGACACACTGGAACAGAGAAACTAAACAGGTACTGATAAGCATTGGTCATTGCATTAAAGAATAGAGTATTTCAGTGAGTTTTTCTTTTTATAAATCCAATTGAAGCTACATAGATATCTGATTACACTCATTTTTTGCTCCTAGTTCTTCCTGCAGTTCCACTTCAAAATGGAAAAAACTGTTCCCCAGTCCAGTGGATCTACAGCTCCACCAGGAGTGAAGCGACCCCCTCCTCTAATGACTGGTCTTGGTCCTCGTCCCCCAAATGATACTATGCCCCCTCCCCCACCAGGAGGGATGCCTATTGTCCCCCTCCCTCCTGGTGCCCCAGGCGGTCCTCCAATCCCTCCTCAGATGCCCCCACAGATGTCCATGCCCCCAATGCCAATGAGGCCACCACCTCCAGAGGGTCTTGCGATATCAAGTAACTAATCCAATGTTAGTGTATTCTATTAGTCTCCATTGTTTGCTATCACATTGCCTATCTAATTTTTGACAGTACAGTTTCCATCTTATTTTAGATATTTGGAAGCATTCATGGCTTTTATTCAACAGATTTATACAGAAAGTCCATATTCACTGGATTTACTTTTTTACGGAAGTGCTGCTTTGTTGCAGTCTTTGTGATAGCATGAAATAAAATATGGCCACATTGTTTTGTATAAATGCTTTTGCCTCTGGTTATAGAGTTTCACTTGACAAATAAGATTTCATCTCAAAAATCTCTTTGTAATTAAATACTACAAGAACATTTTTATGTCTTGAATTTCTTGCTACTTTATATGGTCAAGCAATTAACCAATATACTACATAACTATCCCTAGTGCTATTCTGGGAGAGGAAAAAAACTGCTTTGGATGTTAAAGTAAAAATGGGTGACAGCAGGTATGCAATTAGAATTATCATGTAGACTTTCTCCATCTAAGATGTCCTGTACAGTCAGACTCGCATCTATTCAGAAGACTCAACAGTCATCTTTAGCATCGTGCAGTTGCCCTTGTTCCCGTTTACAACAATACCCAGTACTTTCTAAACTTGCCCTGTCTCAACATCAACGGGCTAATAGAATGAATGAGCATCTGGGTTGACACATCCTTCTCAGTAGAAGTCAGAAATGCTTGTCAGAGGCTCAAGGAAGCAGCTCACTTTGGCTGCTCTAGAAGTTGCCACTGTGATGATGCTCATTTAATCACAAATGTGGCCAGAAATCATTAACTGTAGAGGGCACGAGTAGTGGATGTGAATACAAATCTCCAGCTTCTGTAGAACGTATACCGACTTCAACTTCCATTGGCAAAGTGAATTCTAAGTAATAAATCCTCCATTGTGTATGCGATGAATGTTAATTTCCGGTCCTGAGGTGGTGTTGACTATGTCTGATAGGTCTGTAAATTGCAGTCTTATGGCAGTTTAAATTTCTCCATCCCCATCTTCTCCTAGTTGCTCTGAAATATGCCTGCCAAATAATATATCATTCCTGGCTTGTTAAGCTTTATGTAGCTGCAGAATCAATTTGAGGGCTGTGCACTTACTCAATGGCAGCCAAATATTTTAGATTGCTGTTATCGCTTGTCTGTTATTGTCAAACACTCAGCAAGTCAGAATGTCACAGAAGTGTTGGGCAGGACTATCTTTTGACATTTTGCTGGGACTTTTTCTGAGCATTACTCACTCCTATCCATGAGGATGTGAACATTCACCTGGCCGCTGTTTGAGGTTTCTGGGATGGATCGCTCACCATAGTCTTGCAAATCAGACAAATTTCCCAGACAGGTTCATTCAAGATGATTTTAGCCTACTCAGAATAAGTGAAGGTAGCCAAATGGGGAGAGAGAGAAGTTGTCAGAAAGTCCATCACTTTTATGGTTTTGCAGAGTGGTGAGATTTAAGGAAAAGCATGCCGGCATTATATTTCTGAAATGTGCTAATAACATAATCCTTGCTAAATTGTAGAGTACCGAGGTGGAGAAGATTAAGGCTTTTCGTTTTCTGAATAATAGCAAGAGGCAATGTTCCCGAGCCAGTGAGCTCTCGGTCTCAGCTTAAGTTTTCCTCATCTTCCTTGAAATTGTGTAGAGCAACTGTTGTGACTATGTTGGCCTTGCTCCTGTTTATTTCTCATCTTTTCTCCATTCTGTTGCTTTTCTTCATACGGGACTGCTCGTGCCAAGAGCCAATGGCACACAGGACTTTTCTAAACTTAGCACAAAAAGTAAGGAGATTTGTGTTTGGTAGATTATTTCTTTGTTGTAACAATGCTTCTTGGCAATAAATCTTATATCAGGCAGCTGATTGTCAGCACCTGGGGTACCAGAAGCTCAAAACAAGAGTCAATAACAACAGCAAAATAAGCTGTTTGGCATTGGCAGAGAAGATTTGGCAAATTTTTCATGGGCGCAACCCACATACTCAGCTCTGCTGCTCATCTCACATATGCATGTTCCTTACAAATGTGGCGCCATTTAAAAGGGAAATAAACAGGCTTTCCAACGGTATAAGATTTATTGCCAAGAAGCATTGTTACAACAAAGAAATAATCTACCAAACACAAATTTCCTTACTTTTTGTGCTAAGTATATTTAGCCACCCTCCTCCCTCACTCACATCATTGGCCAAAATTGCTGACTTTTACAAAAGACACAAATGAAGCACATTGTAAGCTTATATTGTTTCATTTAGTGGTTTTGTGATCAGGGCCACAGAGGAAACATCATAATCTACACTCCCAAATCTTTCCATAGGGAGCTTCACATAGCCATCTCATTAAAAACTACAGCAAAGTGCTTCTTCTTAGTTGACTAGGAAAGCAATATTGGCACCTAAGCTGGTGTCTTTCAATAGAGCACAAGTAAAATACTTGTAAGTCAACTTAAAAGCTTGCCAAATTATGTCCATCATTTTTTGGAACATCATTGATTTTGTCTTTATGTCGGACGTTGCCTTTAAAAGTTACAATCATAAGACCTCTTTACAGGCAATCAAGATATCACACATTTAACCAGGCAAAGCGTGAAAAGTAGTGTAGATGCATTCATTGTGACTCTCATTGAAAATAGATGTGACTGGTAGCACTCATCATTTGAAGGTCTTCAGTATTTACATCTATAATTAAATTTTATACATCTTCTCTGTTTACATCATTGTGCATTTTCTCATTGGCCATAGCTTCCACCCTCAAATTTTCTTGCACAAATGTTTCCAGATCAATTTACGCAAACAAGAAAAAAAAAGCTGTAGAGGACAAATTCATGTCAGGCTTTGTGGGCCTGTTTCTTCTCTTTCTTTTCCTTCAGCTTTTTGCTCGTCATAGTTGCCGCGCCTTCATCTTTTTCCTCATCCTCATTTTCCTCCTCCTCCGCCTCTCTCTGTTTGCCCCGTTTTTCCTTGTCATTTTTCGGGTCTCTCGTCTCGTCATCCCTGTCTCTCTTGGCTCTCCTGTCCTTTAATGTGTCTGCTCTTTGTTTTGTCAGTGTTTTGCCTGGCTGCGGCCTGTTCCTGAGGCCTCTCGATGCTCCCTCTGCAGCTCCTCTCTTTGCCTTCCTTCTTTTGGTTCCTCCATCATCATTGTCCTCCTCGTCATCGTCATCATCGAACTCTGGCAGCCACCAAAAAATGACCTCCCATATAGATGTTGTTGGCTGAGAGATGGGTGAATTTAGAAAATGGGAAGAGGTATAATACTTGTAATGCCATAACCATTTAAGTCATTAATAGAGATATCCTAAAGTGGAACCCATCATTAAGGCCCCCCCCTTTTCTCCCCAACTGTACTTGGCCAATTACCCCACTCTTCCCAACCTTCCCGGTCACTGCTGCACCCCCTCTTCAGATCTGGGGAGGGCTGCAGACTACCACATGCTTCCTCCGATACATGTGGAGTCGCCAGCCGCTTCTTTTCATCTGACAGTGAGGAGTTTCACCAGAGGGACGTAGCGCATGGGAGGATCACGCTATTCCTCCCAGTTCCCCCTCCTCCCGAACAGGTGCCCCAACTGTCCAGAGGAGGCACTAGTGCGGTGACCAGGACACATACCCACATCCGGCTTCCCACCCGCAGACATGGTCAATTGTGTCTGTAGGGACGCCCGACCAAGCCAGAGGCAACACGGGGATTCGAACCAGGATCCTCGTATTGGTAGGCAACGGAACAGACCGCTATGCTACCCGGATGCCCCACCTCCATCAGTAATTATGTAGCTGATATCACCGACGGCTCTACCTGCCATTTTGGGTGGTAACTCAGTTGGAGGGCTGATAAAATCACGATATATTTAACTCTACAAGCAACCAGTGTAGGGTCTAGACATAAAGGTTTAATCTCTGCCCTGATTGTTGATGTATATCTCGAAACAGCTAAAGAACACGTTCCACAGACGTCACTGAAAAGTGTTTTAAGTCTGAATGTGACATGTCTTATATATTTTTTTCACCTCTGGTAGCTGCGCCTTGTGTCTTAATCCACCTGAGCGTCTGACTGTCAGTCCATATTCCTCCTCCTCCACTGGCTTCTGGCCGCGCAAAGTTTCTGCGTAAAGAGCACAACAGTCAGTCATGGCGGCCTCGGGTATTTTGTGTTTCCGGTCCCCCACAATGATTTACAAACCATGAGTTGGCGGAAGAAGTACTCAGACCTTTAAAAGGTGCAAATATCCTGACACAAAATTAATTCTAGCAAAAATGAAAGTACCACATTGACATTTCTACTTAAGTAAAAGAAATATTTGCTAAAAAATTTACTTCAAGTATTAAAAGTAAAAAGTACTTGTTATATTCAGTGCCCTGATATAAAGGAGCCTATAATAAGACTTAAGGTACGTTTACTTATCTCTTTTCTGCAGATGACCTCTAATGCAAACCCTGACTGCAACTTACGAAAAAATAATATAGGTAGTGTCATACAGTAGTAATGTACGTGGATATGGACCTAATGAATCGTTGATGAGCAGTCCTAAACCAGCAGTCCTTTCAAGATGTCTCATAGATCCAGTCTCTATCTGTTTTTACCCTATGTGACCTAGATCTAACGACAAACCAAATTTACAGTTGTGAACGATAAAGACGAAATCTGAATCAGATGTTTTTTCTCCAAGTCAATATACACGTTGAATAATAATAATAATAGCTATTTATACAGAACTTTTCAAAAAAAGTTACAAATTACAAGACAACAAAAAATGGTAGACAAACGATGATAATGAATTGCAATTATGCAAAAATATGCATATATATGTGTATATATAGCCTTATAAAAAACAAAATAACGTGACTGTGTAAGTAAAAATTCTCAGAAACTATCTATTTAAGTCGTCATGACAGATATATACATATATATGTATATATGTGGTTTTTTGGGTATTTTTCCCCCCAGTTGTACCTGGCCAATTACCCCACTCTTCCGAGCCGTCCCGGTCGCTTCTCCACCCCCTCTGCCGATCCGGGGAGGGCTGCAGACTACCACATGTCTCCTCCGATACATGTGGCATCGGCAGCCGCTTCTTTTCACCTGACAGTGAGGAGTTTCACCAGGGGGATGTAGCGCGTGGGAGGACACGCTATTCCCCCCAGTTCCCCCTCCCCCCTGAGCAGGCGCCCCGACCGACCAGAGGAGAGGCGCTAGTGCAGCGACCAGGACACATATCCTCATCCAGCTTCCCTCCCACAGACACGGCCAATTGTGTCTGTAGAGATGCCCGACCAAGCCGGAGGCAACACACGGGGATTCAAACCGAAGATCCCCGTGTTGGTAGGTAATGGAATAGACCACTACGCTACCTGGACGCCCGTCATGACAGGTATTTGGAAAATATACTCAAGTACAGCAGCAAAGTACTTGCACTTCTTAGCTCTCCATCACTGCTTACCGTGCAGCCTCTGACAGCCGGACGTCAGCACCAGCAGGGTGATGGCAACAAACAGACAGCGGTTGAGGGTTACATTCTCCCAAGGCGTTTCAGTCAGCGTTAGATTCTGGATGGACATGGATTTACGCAGAGACACTAACGGAGATAAAGAGCAACACAGAATGCTTAAATACTTTGCGTTGGTCGGGTGATGCGGGAATTCAAAGGTAACACAGACAGATGAGTGGCGGTGAAAAATGTGAGAGAGGAGAGAGATGAGAGCAGCCTACTGGTTCTGGGGAGGCTGGGCTCTCTCGGCTGAACTTTGGAGACTGGTAGTGGAGGCGGCTGTGCAGCTGGCGCAGATTCCTATTAAAGGGAAAGACGTGTTTTTTTTGTTTTCTCAATATTTTGCCTCCGAGTAGTGGTAGCTGACGGGGAAGCTGTGGATCTCATGAAAACGGGGGGTGGGGGGGTTTGTTGGGTTTAAACTCACCTCTTTCATTTTTCTGGTAGTGTACATTTCTGAAAAATAAGACATGGAGTGACATGATGATGCCAACCAAAACCATAACAACCAAAGGCTTAAAAACAATCGACCTCCTTCATCTGGAATTCACTACATCGCGTTTATTATGTGTATCGTCAAATTAGTCGATGAAAGATAAGCTTTTCTAATTAAGTAAATAAATACACAAAATACCGGTCTGCACAAACATAAAAAAACACACATCAGAAAACAATCCCCGGCTATTAATTGAAATGCTGTTTCGTCTCTCTGGTTTCGTGCCAGGGCATCTCTGTGGTGTGGATGCTCAACGCACTGGGAACAGATCCTGTTGTTACCTGTTGAATCTACGACTGAGTAAACTCAGGTACCGCAACAAGACCAGGCTGTGGTGTCAGAATAGAACCAGAAAGCAGAACATCTGCAGGACCAGAGAAAATCATGTGTGTGCACGCACTAGAGGGAGGGGGGTCATGTAGCACCCACGGCACTGCGTTGGTCGCTGATATGAATGTGACTGGCATGGCGACCACCTCTGCCTCCCTTCCACCGCCATCACTTTGGCTGTGAGGGGAATTATCACGCCGGTGCAGCTGAAGGATCACATTTCATTGGCCTGGCGAGTACAGCAGCATGAAGTGACCACAGGCTTTTTACTGTTTCCCAATATTCATATACCCCAGTGCCCTGGGATCCTGAAGCAGAGGATCTATTGTAACGCCACGGCATAATCCGTGTGCATGTGAATTGTGTTGAGTGTTGGTGTTTATTCGCTGGCCTGTATGTCCGCACCTGGTCTGTGGCTCTGACGCACAGGGAGAGATGCTTGTGGCGGTCCTAGTTCCTCTTCAAACGTCTCGTAACTGTCTTCCATCCCTTCCCTGAGACAGCAGATTTGGACACGCCTGGTTTGGTACGTCACACACGCGCGCACACGCACGCACGCACACACGGCAGGGTTTAGTCTGAGCAAAGTCAAGCAAATGAAGTTATTGGTACTTTTAGAGGCTCTTGCCGGCCGGTGTTATCCAAAATGTGCTGTGGCACGTTACGTCGCATAGTCGTTAGTAAAACTAGTGAACGCGGGGTGTGTAGAAATCCTCGCGTCCTTCTCTGCCCCCCCTCTCCCTCCCTCCCTCCCTCCCTCCCTCTCTGCAGGACACCTCTGAGCCGCGCACGGCAATACAAGCGGGGCCGCTTCCGGTGTGTGACTAACCTTTCCATCATGTGAATAACGTTCCCCCCCGCGTGTGTGAATAACCTTTCCTGCACACGAATAAACCCGACACACTTCCCTTACCGTCAAGATTAAATCTTAATCCAGCGGGGCCGCCGCGTCTTGCTTGACATTTCTGATGTGACGCCGCGCTAATGTTTTAGCCGCCCTATAAATAGCTGAAGCAATGTCACCCGGGGGCGCGAGAGAAGAATACACAGCCCCGCCGCGCGTACACGACTGACCCCCCCCCCCCCGAAACAAAGGGCAGATGTCACCGCTTTCGACCGCGTATAGCCTCTCGCGCAGTCTCGCCGTAACCTTTGACCCGAGTCGGAGAAAGACTTACCTGCTTCAGCGGAAGGCGTCCCCCCTACGCCAGTGTCGGGGATCCTTTGTGTCAGAGGGCCGTTGTCTCGTTCCAGAGACGCCAGCAGAGTCGTCGTCCCCCCCCCCCTTCCTTTGAATGGCGTGACTGCCAAGCACAGGTGGCGGAGGATAAAAAAAAAACCCCATTGAGCTGTCAATCAAGAGGGGCTGAGCGAGGCGGGGTCGACACAGCAGCGATACAGCTGTCCGACCCCGAGATGGGGAAGCCGGCGGGGTGCGCGACGAGGGCGAGTGGGGTTATTACAAGACTTTGACAAATGGTGGGCCGCTTTCGGAAAACTACATCAATCGGGTCAAGTGCGCGTGCCCCGTTTAAGGAACAAGCACGCAAAAAAAGGGGGATTTTGATCATGTTAGGGAGCAGTTGGCGATGCAATGAGGAGAAAAGAAGTGACTGAAATGTAGGTTTTCTTCTCCTGCAAGTAGCGTCGTAAGTGTAGAGCAGAAATGTCTCATTTGGTGGCATCCTCCACTGTTACAACACTCAACGACAATCTATCAGAACCTCTGTCCGCACATACTAATGATATTATTCCATGTTAGTCCACCAGAGGGCGCCACTCTCTTAGATAACAGTCACGGTACATCTGTCACTTTTCGGAGCTGGTGTCCCTGATGTAGGGTAAAAACCAACCGGAGCCCTTCCGTTTTCCCTAGCTGTCTTTGTTAAACCTCCAAATGTCCACACACTCGTGCGCATCCAGTATTTTAATTAGATTGTGCCTCGATTTGCCAGTTGTTTCATTGGCGGGTGACCTTTCGGCCGATACCTAAAAGAAAACCGGATGTAACTTTGCCCACCTGCTTTGATAAGGCGAGAGGGTTTTGTTAAATGTCTGCACTTTCTGAAGTTGCCCAGCAAATGTATTTGGATGTTTGTGACATGGGAGCCACAAAAGAGAGAGTGAAAACAGACGAAAAGAATAGAATAGAATAGAATACACTTTATTTCTCATTTGTACATACATACAATGAAATTCCCTGTCTGCATTTAATCATCCTAGCTGTGTAGCCAGGAGCAGTGGGCAGCCGCCGGGGACCAACTCCAGTTATTTCTTCCTACTGCCTTGCTCAGGGGCACAGACAGGCGTATAAACCCTAACATGAAGTCATTTTGATGGTGGGAGGAAACCGGAGCAGCCGGAGGAAACCCACGCAGACACGGGGAGAACATGCAAACTCCACACAGAAAGGACCTGGGACGGCCTGGGGGTTCGAACCCAGGACCTTCTTGCTGTGAGGCAACAGTGCTAACCACTGGGCCGCCGTGCCGCCCTACTTCGTGAGGTGGGTTATAATTAGGAAGGAGCGGTTGCAGGAGTGGTTGTCTGAACGGGTGGGTGGAGGAAGTGCTGGTAAACAGGCGTAGCTTGTGGGAAACGTCCATGACTCACTCCTTTGCTGTGACGGCGGCCTTCCTGCTGTAGCACGCCATCGCAAGGCCATCGGGAATCAGCTGGGCTTCACACGGTATCGCTGACCTCGCCCGTCGGTAGATTTACCAAGAAATGGATGTTATCTCAAATGTTTTCTCAAACGACATCCAGGTTGGCGTCTTATAATCCCTTTATTGTTTTACACACAGGGCGCTGATGTTGAGCAGGACTGCCAGCTGTGTCAACACGGGTAAAGTACACGATACTATTTAAAGACCTCCAGTTGAAAGCTTAGTTGGCGGTGTATTTAACATACAAAGTGTATCACATATCGTTTAATGTATGGATGTGCCGTAGGGTACCTTTAATTCTCATGAATACTCACGCAGTATTAGCATATGGATGCTTTTAGAGCCATTTATGTGTCATTAATCAAATGCATGCCGTCATCCATTTGGTTCTCAGTGTTTAGTGGGCCATTAGATTTACCATCACAGGCAGTTAGGATTTAAAATGTGAGGGAGTAAACAGTGCTTTGTGCCACCGCTGTCGTTTCAGAGTCACATTTTCTTTGGCTAAACTGGATTTCTTTCCAAATCGAATCGATCCCCTCCACCAAACAGACTTCCTCTCACGGCCGGGTGTTTCGCACAGGTCAAAGGTCCCTGTTCTCATTCTCTTTTTCAGTTAAGGTCACTGGCAAGTTCGGACCGAAGTCTGAAGGGATGTTTTGAGGACAACACAAGCCCCCCTACGGACGCCTGGTGCCTTATTAAGGGAACTAACATTGCCTCCGGACTTCTTCGTTCCAAATTCAGGCACTGGAGAGATCCGGGGTTGGATGAAGCTTTCTGTCCCCCTTCATCCTTATGTAACGGGGACTACGCTCAAAGGACAAACTCGGCCTCCGCCACCGAGTGGGGACCAGTCTTTTGCTCTTCCTCGCTGAGGAGGAGTATGGCGGAGCGTGACATAACATCAACGGCAGCACCTCTGTGGTATTCGCAGGCTGAGACCACAGTACGAGTTTCGGCACCGGCATCATTATCATCTAGTCCAGTGTTTCTCAACCGGGGGTCCGCGGACCCCTAGTGGTCCGCGGTGTAATTGCAAGGGGTCCGTGAAAATAAAATATCTTTAAAAAAAAAAGATCCTATGACATTTATAGAAATAGGATTATTTTACTCAAATGTGACTGAGACCTTTATCTACCTAAACTGTAAAGGGTAACAGGACTTTTTTCTCTAATTACATCTGTTTCACAAGTGTAATTTATTGTATTTTAATAAGAGATCTCGCTCCCGTTTGCATCGTTAAAAGTTACTGCATAAGAATTCTGTTGTTACATATATCTGAAAGTTCCTGAATACATATTCTGTTTTGTTACATATATCTGAAAGTTACTGAATACATATTCTGTTTTGTTACATATATCTGAAAGTTACTGAATACATATTCTGTTTTGTTACATATATCTGAAAGTTACTGAATACATATTCTGTTTTGTTACATACATCTGAAAGTTACTGCATAAGAATTCTGTTTTGTTAACTATATCTAAGTTACAACTGAAAGCTCTTATTTTTGCCCCAAAGAGTGAATAAATGCTATAATGCAATTTAAAATGCAGTTTCTACTGTTTCTATCAAATTGCAACCCCCCTCCCCCAAGATCAGGTGGAGGGGTCCTCAGGGTAGATCAAAAATACAAAGGGGGTCCAGGACCCCAAAAAGGTTGAGAACCACTGATGTAGTCGGCACGCGGGAGCTGTTGACTGCGCCTTCATGTGGTTGACGCTGAGCATTGCGCGTGAAGCCAGATAACAGATATATAGGTGAAACAAGCCGCAGCTGGCTGTTTGCTACTGATGAAGGCTGCATTCACAGAAGTGCATGAGAGGTCAGCCAAGCGCACAGTGGGACGAGCAGGCAACGCTGATGACAAGACCTGCGAATAAATTATCCATCACAGACGTCTCCTCTGCATCAAAGTTTTCTCTTTCTTTTTTTTTTTTGCTCCATCACAGCAAAGCCACTTTTGAAGCTCCGTGTGGAGCGCTGCGGTTTGCTGAATAGGGGAATGTGGCCCCCGACCAGAGCAGCTTCGGCTGATTCTCCTTCATGTTCCTCGTATGCGGAATAAAGTGTACGGGGGCGCAGAGAGGAAGAGGAAATGCAGTCGAGCTTGTCTCACATAGAGGACGCGAAACACCTAAGCCAATCATTTATCATTGCATTGCATAATTGATTTCCCTTTCCGTTCAGTTAATTGAGAGCTAACAATGTGATCCTTCATCTCTTGACAATGCGCGCAAGCGAAAGGTACATTTGTGTTCATATGGTTGACCGAATTGGAGTTATCGATCAGTTAGCTGCGTCTGATCGGTCAGTTTGCATGCATTACATACATGAAAGCTCTTCTCAAAAAAAAAATGTAAAAAAAATGTTTACCAAGGCATTTTGTTTTTGCTTTCTCTTGCTGTATGTTGCTGCAGTTGCCCGTAGTCTGGCGTTTGTGTTGAATTGATTTTAGTTATTTTCGTCCCACTGTGTGGGATACGAAGCGCTATATGGAGACAGTTATAACATTCAATGCAGTCAGTCCCCCCCCCCCCCGTCCTTGGGAGTGGGCTGGTCCATTTACCACAGGGGAGCGGGATCTCCGCACCATCCGCCTTCCACCGTGAAACCTTCACTGCCGTTTTCGTATTCTCTTTGAGCCACAGAGGGGCCACGTGTCTTTCCCCATCACTCTATGGCCATGGCGGATCCGCCATAGACCTCTACATGTGAACGAGGGGGTCCGTGGGCGGGATTTCTGCCGGGTTACGTTGTGTTCCTGACTCTGCCCTCGGGCCAAGGAAGGGGGTTCATTTTCTCATCAGAGTCCTGATCTGTCGCTTTCTCCCCCAGCCGTGGGAGATGAAAGGAGAGGAGTGACGTCCGGAGAGAGACGGCGCTCTGAGAGCGGAAGTGGACCCGGGGTTTCTGGCCTGACGCGCCGTGTCCTGGAATGACACGCTCAGCCAGAGGTGACGCGCTGGTAGACGGTAATGGCCACCGCGGGGAATAGGACGCATGGGCTAGGGACGACGAGGAGGAGCGATGGAGAGGGATTTTCATCATGTGTAAGCTTTGCATCTCCCCCCATTGATCTCGTTCCTCAAATGGTGACCCCCCATTTCATCATTATGAGATTATGGAAGAGGAGGATAAAAGAAATGGGGAGAAAGAGATGAGAGAGGAGAGGAAGAGTAATTTGTCAGAGAAATTGGAACTGCGGCAGCCAGGCTGTTGGCACTGTTTAGTCGGAAATGCCAAGTTCATTTTCATAAATGCTCATTGTCGTCTCTTGGTGAACGGCTCAGTTATAAGACCGTACATCTCTGGTCTTGTAGAGACGGCCACCGCACACCCTGGACATTAAGTTGTGATGAATGTGTATGCAGACACACACATAAACTCACACTCCCCCTGCACACACACACACACGTTTGTTTTTCTATACTTGTGAGGACCCTCGTTGACCATATTCACATGAAAGCCCCTAACCTTAACCCTAAACCCAGGTCTTAACCCTATAGCCCCTTGAAGAAGGCCATCCATCCATCCATTATCCCAACCGCTTATCCTGCTCTCAGGGTCATGAGGATGCTGGAGCCTATTCCAGCAGTCATTGGACAGCAGGTGGGGAGACACCCTGGACAGGCCGCCAGGCCATCACAGGGCCGACACACACACACACACTCACACCTAGGGACAATTTAGTATGGCTGAGTCACCTGACCTACATGTCTTTGGACTGTGGGAGGAAACCGGAGCCCCCGGAGGAAACCCACGCAGACACGGGGAGAACATGCAAACTCCACACAGAAAGGACCTGGGACGGCCTGGGGGTTCGAACCCAGGACCTTCTTGCTGTGAGGTGACCACACTAACCCCTGCGCCACTGTGCCGCCTTTGAAGAAGTCAGGAACCAGCCAGAATGTTCTCAGTTTGCTAAAATGGCCTCACTTTTATGGTTAAAAATTCAAATTGTTCCTCACAAAATATAGCTGAACAAGAACACGCACGCACGCACACACGCATGCACACACACACAGTCTTTGAGCTCTGTGTGTTATTGATGGAGTAATTTGCCCCGAGATTGTGCTGAGGTCTCCACGGTGCCATGTGTATTAATTACCATCTATTCATCTGCGGCTACCCGGGCTTTCAGTGTGCGCTACAGGAGCGGTTCCAGACCGATGCCTCACAGCGCCTGTCGCAGCCCCGATGCTGCAGCAGAGGTGCTCCTCACCAAAAAAAGACTTGCAATTTAAAAGCACTTTTAAGTGATTAAAATGTTGGCAGCATTTGGAATCGACACAAACCAACACCATAAATTGGCAGGCCGGACATCAAGCAAAGCACAAGCACACACACATATACACACATACATACACACACACACACACACACACACACACAATCACACTGAGTGGACCCACTCTTTCAGCACAGCTTATATAACAATAAGGGACATTTGATCACTATTTGTGCAAGGGGCATTGTAAGACATTGGCAAAATTGTGGGCTATTAGTCTGAGTCAGAGGCCGGGTGTGTTGTGGGCGCCTTGTGTTGGGGAGAGTTTGCCCATTATGGAGTGGAAAAGTGGTACTTTATCGACGTGGACCATTCAACCCATCTACACATCTACACGGCCCTATCTCTCGTTGCAAAAGGCTTATAGATATACTCGTCAGTGTGATATCAGCAGCTTCACTGTGGCAGTCCACCCCCCCCCACCTCCCATCCCCACCCCACCCCCCATCCCGCTCTCTCTCATCCGTAACTCTCGCTCTGTGTGTGTGTGTATACATGTCTGTCCAGGTGTGTCTATGATCAATAACTCATTCCAGTCTCTTGAAATCGCGAATGGATGAAATTGTAATCAATTTTCAAGAAAGCGCTCGTCGAAAATGAGCAAGGTTCAAGTTTGTGGAAAAAGGAGCCGATAGAGATGGACGGAGAGAGAGAGGGAGAGAGAGAGAGAGAGAGAGAGAGAGAGAGAGAGAGAGAGAGAGAGAGAGAGAGAGAGAGAGAGAGAGAGAGAGAGAGAGAGAGAGAGAGAGAGAGTGAGGGAGGGAGAGAGAGAGTGAGGGAGGGGGGAGGGGGGGGAGGGGGGGGAGGGGGAGGGAGGAAGAATTTTTTTTGCAGCAAATATTGAAAATGGAGTGGCAGACACACAGACGGAGGAGGCTTGAGGAAGATGGGAACTCGGTGATGTTAACGTGATTATCAGCTATTATGTCTTTTATATTTGGGGGGGGCTCCCCGGGGGGTTCCCCCTTTTTCTCCCCAATTACCCTATTTTCCGAGCCATCCCTGTCGCTGCTCCACCCCCTCTGCCGATCCGGGGAAGGCTGCAGACCACATGCCTCCTCTGATACATGTGGAGTCACCAGCTGCTTCTTTTCACCTGACAGTGAGGAGTTTCGCCAGGGGGACGTAGCACGTGGGAGGATCACGTTATCCCCCCCAGCGCCCCCCCCCGAACAGGCGCCCCAGCTGACTAGAGGAGTCGCTAGTGCAGCGACCAGGACACATACCCACATCTGGCTTCCCACCCACAGACACAGCCAATTGTGTCTGTAGGGATGGACGCCCGACCAAGCCGGAGGTAACAGGGGGATTCAAAGCAGCGATCCCTGTGTTGGTGGGCAAGAGTAGACCGATCGGCTGTTATGTTTGATGCAATGTGACAGAGCGGAGATTTGTAGTCTCCTCTGATTTCACACAACTACCATTACGACACCCGTGTCAATCAGGTAGCACTCTTGCTCCATTAAATGCGGAAATGAAGATTTCCAAACGGCTACCTGCTGCCCTCGGGCTCCATTTTACCTCCCAACAATCTGCCCCCCCCCATCCCCCCCACATCACCCCACATCTCCAGTGAACCAAATGAGGTTTACAATGAGCTGTTCGTCCTGGCGCGTCTTTCTTCATCTTGGCCATCTGTGGCTTCTATTTCAAATGCATTTTTCATGGACGTGGCTGTGTTTGAGCGAGATATAAGGTTTTAGGGCGAGGGGAGGACTCGGGCCTGCTGTGTTTTGTCAGCCGTTTGATGATATTCAAATCCGCCGCAGCCTAATTTTGAGTATGACTCTTTCGCAACCTATCCATCTGGTTTGTAAACCGGCTTTTTTTTTCTTTTTTTGTTCTACTTCGCTGCTCGATCATACTGTACCCTTTATCGCGCTGTCTTTTTATCCCCCTCTATCCATCCATCTCTCCCTCCCTGGTATGTGAGCAGCCTTTCAGCCCCTCTCCGTGGATTCATTGTACATAATTACAGCTATTTGGCTGCAGCTTTCACATCCAGTCCTTTCTGAAGGCACTTAGAGAGGCTGAACACTGATGCCAAGGCTCTCATCTGTCTCTCCGGATAACCATGGTTACAACGACAGAGGGGATATGAAAGAATATGCCGGAATATACAACACATAGTTGGCTGGCGTGGCCGCACATAACAGCGGTACCATTCAGAAGTGTGGCCAAAACAATCCCGAGAATCAAGTGAACGTGGATGAGGAATTTAATGCGATCCTTTCTGGAGATGAGCCGAACAGAAATTGAGGAGAATTGCTGTAATTACGAGTCATCGCTGGAGCCTTCCGGATACGAGGCCCGTGTTACTGTGAGATTGAGGTCCTTAATATTTAATAACAGTAATTTGCGGCTCGGTTCTGCAAAACTTTGGACGTGCACTCCTTTGTTGCGTTTGAGAGTTGCAGGTCCTTCAAATGTGTGTTGAAACTGAAATCGAACTTTTCAAGGTTCTGTCACGCAGGTCTGTAAAACAGAATAAATGCATTATCAGACAGTAATTTAAAAGAAAACTCAGCGGTATGCCGACTGAAGTACTACGATGAAACAAAACAAGTATGCTACGGTTCAGGATAATACAGGCCTCTTCCTGCAGAGAGAACGTACAGAGAAACCTACCAGGTCGTGCATGTTGAGGAAGGTTAACAAGTGGAGTGTGACTGTGTTTGAGCGAATCCTCAGAACGCTGCCAAACCCTCCCCTCCACCGGCACCGCCAAGTCAACCCCTTAGCTGACTTCCTCGGCCGAAAGCGATTGACGGTCTCGGTCGAACGAACAAAATCAGAAATCAGATTGAATTTTTCATGTCCAAAAGCCTTGAACAAAGTACAAGAAAACATTCAGCAACCTCTTTTTATTTATGTGACTAATACTGTGTTTTTTATACCTTTATTCATCCACCATTATCTGGTCCTGTCCTGGTCTTTCAGCCATCTCAAGCACCGCGGGGGCGTGGTCTATTCCTCATTAATATTCATGAGCCGACCTTTGCGTGACCGGTGCTAGCGAGGGCTGGCCGGCGGGGTTTGATCATTCGATGATCTGATCTGATTGGCTGTATGTAAACGAGCGTGTCTGATGACGTCACGAGCACCAGGAAGAAAGGCTGGCTGAGAGAAGCAGGGCAGGGGAGCGCTTTTAAAAAAGAGAAAAATAAGAAGAAACTGAATTCTACCTTCTGTATGTTTATTTATTCAGCAAAGAGAGAGTACAAAATACATGAAGATTAAAGTACCAAGTCATGTTTGGAAACGATAAGTGTTTCAGTTTTGACTCGATTTTAACACCGTGCTTGTGGTCTACTTCTACTATCGCTCCGGTCAAGGCCTCGACGTGTAGTTTAAAACATCCGTCCTTGGCTTGGACGTCCAGGTGTAACATACCATCTGTATTTAAGTGAGTGTGTCGTTTCCTCCTCCTCCCCGTCTCAAAAGGGACACGAATCGTTTCTCGGTGTGGATTTTCGAGGCTGCCCTGTTTGCTCACACAGTGTGCGTCTAATCCTGGTTTGAAGGGACGTAATTGTTCTTGAGCTGTCGTACATTTGCAACATGCCTCTGAGCTCAGTTCTATATCCAGAACAATAGGACTGAGTCAGACTCTTAACGATGATAGCGCTCCGTCTCCCCCCCCCTCTCTCTCTTTCTCTCTCTCCTCTTCTTCACGTCTTTCAGTGCCCGCCGTGACAGCATCTTCCCTTGTTTCCCTTCTCCGTCCTCCATCCTCCCGTCTTATATAACATGTGTTTTGTGTGGTTACAGAGGAGACTTGAGGACTCATCGCAGTCCTCGCTCAACGTGACCCCCCCCCCACACACACACACACACATACACACACACACTTCCGACGTCTCCTTGTTTCACGGGGTGCCTTGACAGCTGCACACTTGACTGCGGGCAAGAGGAGATAATGGCAAGGGAGATCAAAAGAGAAGAGATATCGCTCACACACACACACACACTGACACACACACACACACACACTGACACACACACACACACGCTCGCAGTTATAGTCACACGCGCCCGCGCGCACACTCATTTTCATTCTTCACAAACACGCTCAATAAAAAACTCTGTCTTTCTGCCCCCCCCCCCACACACACACACACAGACACACACATGCCCCACATACGGGGTTACACTAATGCTGCACGCTCTCCGAAGAATCGACAAGTTCAGAGACAGACATTGTCTTCTGTCGTTCGCTGACCCTGTCAAATGAATGATTTATGAGACTCCTCAGACAATGTCCCCCATGATGATGAAAGCGGAGAAACCAGGATGAAAGAGGCAGGACAGATTGAGACAGCTTGCGACCCGAGGAGCTGCAGCGAGCTTGCAAGTCACCTCCACCGGTCGGTCGTTATGCCAGTTAGCGTTTCAGAGTTACGGGTTTGGGCCGTCTTGCTGTCGACAGCTAACACGGCGACAAGGATAGCTGCTTCTGTGTGGCTCACTGATGTTCATGAAACACGTTCGCAGTCATCATCTTTGTCCACAAACCGCCGAAGCACATATATATATATGTGCTATCTATCTATCTATGTGCTATATATATATATATAGGTTGGAGCATACAGACGGGCCGCTGCCATGGTCCATCGGGGGAGAAATACACCAATCTAAAGTGTTGTCCGATGGAAGAGCAAATCTCAAAACGTCCAGGAGAGATTCCTGCATCAGAATTAGGAATAAGGTGGTTTTGGCTGAAAACATTGTTATTGTTATTGTTATTGTTACTGTGTGGAGTTTGCATGTTCTCCCCGTGTCTGCCTGGGGTTCCTCCCACAGTCCAAAGACATGTAGGTCAGGTGAGGGCCTGGCGGCCTGTCCAGGGTGTCTCCCCACCTGCCGCCCAGTGACTGCCGGGATAGGCTCCAGCATCCCCGCGACCCTGAGAGCAGGATAAGCGGTTTGGATAACGGATGGGCGGATGCTAATGGTCTGGACCGGAATCATGGCGGGGAAGGGGGGGGGGGATAAGTGTATCCCAATATGAATTTATTTTTTTAATCCTCTTCCTTGTAGCCATGTGTATCTGTGGCCAGTGATTGGCTAGAAAGAAGGAAGTATTACGCTTGCTTGTCAACATGACATTGGCTTTGACTCACACTTGCACACACATATATAAATGCACACACACACATGCCCAAGCACCTTCAGACACACACACACCACACATCTCACGGCCGCAGGCCCTCACTTACACTTGTGGACAGACCTCTCCTCATGCCATACACGTCCGTGTCTGTACTCGATGCCTGACAGACCAACACTCTGAATTCTGTAGCTACAAACCGCAGGTCCAAGTTCTGGTCTTGAGCGCACAACATAGAAGGATGCACTATATGAAAGTTCCCAGCTGAGCTGTTTCTGGTCTTTAGCGAGCGTGAATGGGTCCCTGGAGGAGAATGCTGGATGTGAGGGATGTGGGGACGCCTCACAGCCGCTTGCTTTCCTTCATTCTCTCGGGCCTTTTGCACAAACGGGGCTCTGTAAACATACGAGTCACCGTCCCGCAGGTCACAGATATCCAGGAATACTCTTATCCCTGACATTTGAATATGTCGGTATGCCGGAGCTGTGCTTTGGTTTCGGCATGTCGGGCGCCAACAGCGAGGCCAGGACACCACACGCAGAGCCTGTATTGAAGAGACGACCGGACAACGGGGGGCAAAATAAGCGGTAATGTACATGTGCGGCTGCAGCGGGTTGATACGAGGCTGATTGATGTATGCCTCATATTATCTCTTAAGATACTGCCTCGCTCTCCGCCGTGTGCGGGAGCCCCCCTTTTTAGATGGCTTCACCGGGTGCCAAAATGAAAATGAGATCACCATTTATGTTCCCTGTTCACTTAGAGCGCGGCAATTAATGCACACCTGAAACTCATTTATCAACGTGTCCTGTTCTGTAGGTGGGGAGCATTGAAAGAAGCTGGACCGCTTGCCCAAACAACACTTCATTTGCTGGGATACTGCTGCACAGTAAACGGGTGTAAAGAATGGTTAGACGTCGAACAACCCGTGCCAAAAGCCTCGGCCTCTCGGCGGGTGCGAGGCGGGGCCGGACGGACGGGATTTTGCAGCTGTCACCTCGCTAAGACTCGGGTTGAACCGATACTGGGAATGGACTCTCTGTAAAAACAGGGGGCCCGTACCGGCGGCGACTCGTGTCGCTGCAGTCCTGGCCCCAGCTGTTCAATAGTCACGCCAGCCCACAGCAACCCAGCCTGCAGCGGACATAATCCATCCCCTGTCAGTCCCATCCCCTCATGGGAGATAGCCTGCTCCATCACCCACCACTCTCCATCAGCTCCTCTGATTGGCTTATTATCAGCTGTCCGGCACAGAGGAAGAATAGGCCACGCAACACTGCACACATCATTGCCGGTGTGGGATACACGTACACAAACCGGCACGCACCTCCGTACACACACATGCGCCTGAGAAGACAGCACCCTTTTTCGTCTCTGTCAGTTGCAATAGCCCGGTGGGGAGGAAGCTACCGCTTGGACAGACATAATATTTGGGAGTGCACATGGGTGCACACACATACAGACGCGCACACACACACACGCACAAGCGCTGACACACATGACAACAGAGGGCATGGACAGCTCCCGGGGCCGCTGGGCAGTGTAACGGTGCCAGCTGTGGCGCTGAACAGTTTATTGTGGTACACGAAAGCCAGTTTACGCCTATCCTCGTAATGAAATGCTTGTTTTGCCAGCCCAGCGAACAACCTGCACACGGTGTAGTCCCAGGGAGAGACCCGGGTACGAACCTAAGCATAGACTCTTTTCAGCAGCCACATAATGTGCCCATCTGTCTTCACCGGTATCGTCATAGAATCAGCTGACCCGCATCCTTAAAGCACACTGCAGCGATGGTGTACCCTAGGTGGAGAAACATAAATTGCATCTCTGTATCTCGTCACACCATCAGCGAGTTCTCGGCGCGGTCAGATGTGCGATGGGGCCGTCAGTTACTACCTGTCTCGATATCAAGAAACTAAAGCAGCTTTTTTCACGGCTCACAGGCTTGGTCTTCGGCTACAGTCGTCCAGAATTAGCCTACTTCTACAAAACCGTGATATGAAATGATCGCCGAAGGGAAACAACAGTCGGAGAGGTAGCGGGACTGATGTGTTTGCTGGGGCCGAGCCACTGTTTCCTGGCTGCCTCTGCAGCCGAGCATGGCTCTGGCGTAATAGGATGCAGTCTGCTGGAATAATCCCACTCTTTTTCAGGCTTGATTTCACTTTAGCTAAACAGCAAGGGAGGATAGAGGGAGACAAAACAAGCGAAGAGGGGGATGAGGAGAGAGAGAGGGAGAGAGAGAGAGGAGAGCGGGAGATGTTGCATTTGTGTGTGTGCGCGCCATTTAATTTGGGATGATTGTGTTTATACTCGGAGTCGTATTTGACCTACAGCACCGATGTGCTGGTGCATCGCTTCGCCTGCTCCAAAGCAAATCTCTAGACACACATCAAGAACGGAGGTCAACATCAAAAAGCCTCACCATTTAGTGAACTCCCTCCTCTGCCGCCTCTTCCCAAAACCCACCCCCCCCTTCCTTCTATCATCTTTTCATGTACACTTCTTTCACCAACTGGATCATATGTTGACCCTAAGTCACTCCCTTCCCTTCCTTTCCACTGTCTCCCTTCTCTCATCTCCTCTGCCCCTCTTCTCATTCACTTATCCCACCCTTCTGTGTTCTTAATCTCTTCTTCTGACATCCCAACCCCCCCTTTCCCTCACACACTCCCCGCTCCCCGTCTCTGCTCCCTCTCTGTCCTCATATCTCTGAACTGCATTAACCCGGTTTTCGAAGCCTTCCATATATAAACCCTATGAGATACGCCAAAGCTACAAGGTGTGTGTGTGTGTGTGTGTGTGTGTGTGTTTGTCAGCAGCAGTCAGGGGACTGAGTGGTACCAGAGATGATTAAGAGGGCTGCTTTTCTCTACTCATGCAAAACGGACATCCTGGGAGGAGAAAGGCATCAGGAGGACAGGAAGTTGGCCAGTAGGAGAGAGTAAGTAGACTAATGAAACGTTCCCATTACCAGGGACGAGGCAACAGGCGACAAGTTTCATTTTCAGTGAAAGCTGGTAACATGAAACTGCAAACATGTGTCATGGTGTGACAAGCTAAACCGGTCTCTTTTTTTCTTCCCTTTTTTGCTCTCCATTGACGCAGTGAAGCATCAACAAATCATGATTTATTGTTGTTTCATTATTTGCACCCCCCTTTTCCTCTCTCCGTATTCCACCTAAATGGAGGGGGGGGGAAATTCTTGCTGTTTCCAACTTAACCTGTGATACATGTTTATAAAATGCATGGACATTTATAGGCCAAATATCCCCCCCCCTCCCAAAAAATACAAACAAAACAGCAGGATAGGATGATATGGGGACATAGGTTGCGTACGAAATCACATACTACTAACTACTACATACGTGTCTATCTTCTGATGTACTATATTTATGAGTAAAAAGTAAAACAGCTGTTTGGACACATTACTTCACTTCCTTTCAGCCCTCTGCAGGTTAATGGCGACACGCTGTGTACAAACTTCCACTGGTGACCCACATCTTTTTTCTTTTTTTTGTCAAATGTAAAAATAAACGACGGTTTTTAACATTTTCTGCTCAGCATAGTGTAAAGCAATGCTTAAACATAAACTCTTCCGCCCGTTGGATTTGGCCATTGTGTTTGCATACTCTGAAATGTCCCTGGGCGTGGTTTGATATCCCGGTATTTTTCACGTACCATTTGACGAATATCAGAGGAGGTTGAATCAGTTCATCTGGGTACAACGTTTATTGACTGATACGTTTCATCGTCACTAAACTAAATAACATCTTAATTGCAGGGGAACGGGGAGTCAAAGAGGCCAGGGGGGACCACCATCCCTGAACCAAAGGGGGTACGGGGGGGCCTAAGGGTGTATCTGTCTTACACTGCTGTGATTGCAAACATTCCCAAATCCTCTCTGAATAGTGCACAAGGCCATTGAAACTCTAGTTGATGGTCACACCCATATTTGCATATGAAACTGATCGTTGGTTTTGGTCGTTCTGCAGCTGTATTGTTCATAAGGGGTGTGATACCTGCACTCAGTTCAGACTGAAGAGGTCACTTAGTCGAGTGATGAAACGTATCTGTCAATAAACGCTGCATCCAGATGAACTGGTTCAACCTTCTTGGATTTTTACCTGGATTATTGAGCATATATCAAGATAGTTGATGAATATTGTGGCTCCAGACATACTAAAAAACTTGCATGCTATTTGGTGTACTACAGTATGCTAGTGTAACTGGTGGTTGTTCGTTGTGCCTGAATTGGCCCAGACCAGGATATCTTTGGAGGCAACCTCCGTTTATTCTGACAAAGTTAAAACAAAAACAATCAAAATCCGCCGGTAACAGTGACTTACAGTCTTCAACCCCTCTCGCATGTATCACACATAGAACGCGCGTCATCATCAGCTTCTTCTTCGTCTTCTTCGTCTATTTTGGCGGGCGGTATAATTTATAGAGGGGGACCCACGGAAGTGACCGTGGGGGAACAGGAACTGAACAAACGTTCCGGCCATTGACTCCGAAGGCATGGCAAGCATGTCACGTTAACAACAGTTTAGTAACACATATAATACACATTAGTATTACACAATTGAGTAAAACACAGATTTTATGTCATTATAATACCACATATAGTGACGGTATAAATGACTGTTACACTAGTATGTGATTTCGGACACAGCCATAGTTTATTAGCCAGACTGTAAACAAATTATTATTAAACTACAACTTCCACGAGTTGTTCGTTATTAGCTATTTAACATATTTAAAAAAAGATAATTATAAATTCACGGCACACAAGCCCATGCCAACATTATCCGCGTCAACAGACATCCGGGCGCGAGCGGACAGCCGCGTAGCTTGCCACGCTTGGCCGTTTCGTCGCCCTTTTCCCGCCGTCACCTGACTGTGTGGTAATGGAGGACACGGCTTCCTTTGAGGTGTTTTTTTTAAGAGACGAAATATGTACACGTACCTGCAAGGTAGGTCAAAACTCTTAAATTGCCTTTCTTTGAGCTTACGGGCAAAGGAGCGGCCGTCGTGTTAACAAACATAAGAATGAGGCACCAATAGCCTTAAGGCTAGCTAGCAAACTGGGCTAAATCCCTGCACTGACCTGGATAATGTAGGTACGGTTAACGCTCCCTTCCCTTGGCCATGTCTACCGCGGCTTCCCTGAGGATGACCAGGGCATTCGGTGGTCGACAGGGGAATGCAGCTGTACCGGGGCCGCTCCTATGTGTGAACAGACTTAGCATAGCCTTCATTTTCTCCATCAAGGGTTTGTAAGAGTCGATGGGGTGGTGCAGCAAGGAGCGTGCATGGGGGGGGGGGTGGCTAGATGTGGTTGTAAAGGTGAATCGGAAGGCAAAATGGAGGCTTTCTCTCTCTTGAGCTTTGTCCTCGGTTCATTCTGTCAGAAGGGCGTATGGAACGGGCAGCTTTAGGGAAAGCAGCGGACGTAAAGCTGATTAAAATTCTCCCTCTCCTCCCTTGTCTTTTTCCTCCAACCATAACCAAGCTTTGCTAGTGACCAGGGGGTTAAGAGCTGCTAAACTGGAAATGGTTTATAGAGAAGGGGTTGTAAAAGGAGAGAGAGAGGGGAGAGAGAGAGAGAGAGAGAATATGACGGTGAGCGGTGAAAGATTAATCACCACTCAGTCCCTGACTAAAAGCCTATAGAATACAGTCCTTCATACCGCCACCAGAGTGCATGTCTGTGTATGTATGTGTGCATGTTTGTGTCTCTTTTTTTTAACCTTTGTTTATTCAGAGAAGGTTGACTTCACACACACACAATTACACACAACAAACCCCAGGAACCAGTCAACACAAACACAGCCTTCTGCCACTGTTTCTGCTGAGCAACTGTGGGATTAAATGCCTTGCTCAAAGGGGTGTAAATGGCAAGAGGGGTTAAGGCATTATGAATTCACGTGTGCTGCTCAGGTTTTCCCAGCGAGCTTGGCATTAAACTGGTCTCCCTTCTTATTTTAGCTTAGATACAGTCTGCCTATCTCCTGCTAAGTACCATGCTTACTTCATTTCATGGGAAATTACTCACTTCACACACGCACACACACACACACACACACACACACACACACACACACACACACACACACACACACACACACGTGCGTACACGCAAACACTATCATGCATGCAAATACACACACTGGCTTTAGATAAGATTGTTTATAAGCAATATGACAGTGCCATGATCTCTGTGCCTCTAGACTGCTTCTGTTTATCTCTTATGTTTCATAAGCCCACCAAATAAAAAGGTTTTTGTATCACAGAGAGTAATGGTGTTGAAGTGGCAGACAAAGACAATGAGCATATGTGTTTGTGTGTGCACGTGAGTCAGTGTGTGTGTGAGTTGGTGTGTCTGTGCGTGCACGCACGTGCTCTCGATGGGTTTTTAATCAAGGCGCCGTGCTCTCAATTCAGATTAGGTGCAGCGGGGCTCTCCAGCCAACTGCTTCTGAACCACCACGCTCTCTCAAAACACTCACGCAGACCCTAGGAAATCTAAACACTGTCTCTCCCCTTTCTCTCTCTTCTCACACCTCTTGTCCAAATCAGATCGATGCTCAAAGAAAATGAAATTCCCACTGTAGCAGGCGGATGAGAACAGCCCCGGGAAATAAATGTGTTTTCCCACATAAAAAACAGAGTCTAATATGAGGAGCAACCAATATGATTCCATGTTATGTCCTCTTGCCCTTCCACATATCATAAACCTTTTTAAAAGATCATCGGACACGATGTTTGTTCACATTCCTGCGCACGTAAATACACACACACACACGCACACACATACACACACACAGAACAAAGTGCCATGTTGAAAGGATTGCACACAAATTGCAAAAACTGGAAAAACTGATCACTGTATATGTGCTTTTATATTTGTTAGCAATAACCTGTTTATGGGGACAATATCTAATCTGAACACTTCATTCCACATTCCAGGAAACTCCATCTGTCAGCTGGCTGTCACCTTTATGAAAACATCTCCAATCCCTGCTCCAGTGTGATAGGGTACATGATGGGCATCTGGAAAAGGGACCCGGTGAGTATGTAGATGAAAACATGGGACATTCTGAAATTCTTCAAAAATAAATAAAGCCTTACCAATATGCACCTGCAGCTTATCAGCCTCCAGACTGGTATTAGAAGAAAATGGTGGTGCATGCAGAGAGAGGGAGGTGTGTACCATTCAACACGAGCTCCATTTTCTTCACAGCCTCTGCACTGGTTCAGTTCGATATTCACAAATACAGCGGCGGTGTCAGAAACAATACGTTGACACCTAGACATTGCTCAGCTCGTGTTTCACCTGTGTTTTGAGATGAATGTAAAATACAACTATCCAAGAGAAAGAGAACCAAAAAAAAAAGGAGGATGTTTTTAAAACGACCTTCTGTCACAAATTAAAAAAAAAATACATAAAAGCAATGAGCTAGGTGAGGAATTCTGCTAAATCAAATGCTATTTCATTTTGTTTTAGTTGCTACCCTTAACTGAAAGGCTGCAATGTAATGCAGTGAAACGGCTGGTTTGATTTCCATAATGTTTCTATAACCCACATGGCTCCTGGCATCTGCATGATGGAATGTCACGTGGCCTACCGCGGCAGATGCCCGTTAATTAGCTCTGAATGAAAACTTGCTTCACGGGGAGAACGCTTTCTGCATCTGTTTAGTCCCGACACACTTTCGATTACAATGTTGAATCAGGACGGGTTATTGAGAAAAAGGCAATCAGGCCACACGCCCAGCTCCCACCGTTCGACACACTCCGTAAACACATGCACACCGATACCTACACACAGCCGCGCGCACCCTTGCATTGCAAGCATGCACGCACACACATACACATGACCATTCACCCACAATTACAATTTTGGAGTTTACGAGGTGTTGATGAAAGACGGAAAGGTGACTTTTTATTGCGTCACCGTGGAGATTGTGAAAGGTTAGGCAGACATTAGATTAATTCTGGCAGAATTCCAATTAACTGCTTTCCTTTCTTCATTCAACAAGTCTTGACGAGATTCTACACAATCGTACTTCTTCTACTTTCTAGGAAGACTAATTGCACATCACATCAGGTGTCACCTGTTGTTTTCCATGGCGCCGGCTCTAATCGCATAAAAGGTCCCAACAACATCTGCTGCCTGAACGCCACGTTGCTATGTCCTCATATCACTTGATGGCCATTCAGGCCACCATCACTTGCGGTTTTGGTTGTTGCAGTCTAGATTTAAATTTCACTTTCATTCAAGGATTTATTACACAGCAACAGCGCAAACTGTTGCACATCTGTCCTCTAAGAGAGCCACTTTAATCTGTCACTGTTAACACGCCGCGGTTAAAAAGTCATTTTTAGCCAACTGTGTTAAGTAATGGCATTCTGGTCTTGCTTTTGCCTATGTTCTCTTTAGTGCTCACACCATATTTAGCTTTATTTGTTTTGATTTTTTTCTTCTTCTGCTGATCCGGGGAGGGTTGCAGACTACCACATGCCTCCTACGATACATGTGGAGTCGCCAGCTGCTTCTTTTCACCTGACAGTGAGGAGTTTCGCCAGGGGGACATAGCGTGTGGGAGGATCAAACTATTCCCCCCACCAGTTCCCCCTCCCCCCTGAACAAGTGCCCCGACCGACCAGAAGAGGCACTAGTGCAGCGACCAGGACACATACCCACATCCTGTTTCCCACTGGCAGACATGGCCAATCGTGTCTGTAGGCATGCCCGACCAAGCCGGAGGTAACATGGGGATTCGAACTGGCGATCCCTGTGTTGGTAGGCAACGGAATAAACCGCTACACTACCTGGATGCCCCATTTTGATTTTTAAATGAAAAGTGCTTTGTACCTTATGCTGGAAAAGAGGTGCACTGATAATTCTTATTGTCTAGTACAGCGGTAGCTAATCATGTGCCATGGAGAGCCATGTGTATGCAGGTTTTCATTCCAGCCTGACTCCACACCAGGTGATTTCACTGATACATTCTTCCTCTTTGGTTGAAGGTTACTAATCAGTGAAATCACCTGGTGCGGAGCCCGGCTGGAATGAAAATCTGCATACACATGGCTCTCCATGGCACATGGTTAGCCACCCCTGGTCTAGTAGGTGGTACAGCCTAAAGGGCACAAACATCTGATAGCTCCTTATTTTTAGTTCTGAGGAAATTACACAAATACCCACAGATGGGATGCTGGGAAACAGTCTGTCTCACTGCAGACCCTGCGAGCCATAGGGCAGTGGACTCGGGGGCCGAGAAGCTCTCGGCAGCCTCTGAATCTGGAGATTTTGTGGGTCTGGGAATGAGGACAGGTGGAGATGCCGGTATTCAGGCCACAAAAGGCCCAGCTTAAACCCTTGCAAGGGGGAAACAGATGCAAACGAGCTTTTAAGCTATGTCTAGCAAAATAGCATTCTCCAGAGCTACCTTATTTAGCCCCTTTATCTTATCCTAAGCTGGGTATCCAGACGGCCTTACGAGGGTCATGTCTGGGTGCGGGGAACAGGGAGTAGTTTTGGAATAGTAACCCAACGCCTTGTTACTCTTTCCATCCTTGCCATCATTATTTGTTCTAGGCCCAAAATACATTTGACTCCTGACAGCCATACCCCTGCCACTGTTTGGGTTCCCATTAGGAGCTCTCTGGCGAAGAACCCCACCTCTTCGATAGCAGAAGCACAACACACCTCATCCATGTGCTCATCCAGGGCTGCCAGCTAAACAAAAAAGACAGGATTGGATATCAAGAGGATACTTGCCATCAGATTGCTTGAAAGGTACCTCGCATCATTAATAAGTCTCTCATTTTTCAAGGCTTTTTGTTGTTGTTCTTCTGTCTGTGTTCATGAAAAGCTCATGGCTGTTAGTTAAGCGTTGCCATGGTTACTTCTACTGTTTTGATTGCAGTTATATAATGTTATTGGTGGCTGGTTGCCGTGAAAAATGAGCACATACACACACACCAGTACACTCACGAACATACACTTTGTGTTGGTAAACGTTGCAAACCACCCACACATCCTTGTCCTTCCTGGAAGAGAGCAGCCTGAGGACAAACAAACAACTCCTCTCACATCTTCTCACTCTCCCGTTTCTCCATCACTCTCCCTTTATCACTCTCTCGTTCGTTGTCGCTCATCCTGTCACGCTATCTCCTTGGCCCTTCTTTGAGAGCGTTTTTGTCATCTACCCCCCCCCCCCCGCGGCCCACCTTGCCCCAATTCCCCCCTCTATCCACTTTATCTCTCTCTAGTCATATTGCTATTGACTTTTCTGGGCCATTCGTGTCATATCTCCATATCTCTTGATTCACATACTCTCTCCATCCCTCCATCTGTCTCCAGGTTGCTTCCATTTTCACCACCCCATGCACACACACACACACACGCTCTCTCTGTCTCTCTCTGTCTCTCTCTCTCTCTATCACTTCTCTATCTCCGCCTATCTCTGTCAGACATATCTACTGTATCGCTCTATCAGGCTTCCAAACTCTTCCAATTCTTTATCTGTGCCCTCTCTCACCAGTGGTTATGCTAATTTTCAAGCTCTTTTTGTTCCACCAATCCCTTTAGTATTATATTTTTTTATCAAAATTACATCTTGACTGCCTCTTTTAGTCACGTTTTACTCTGTGTTTATACAGCAAATGGTAAACAACTCCCCATTTCCTTTGACGGATTCGCTCTAGAAACATCGAGTGTGTATTTGGTGTTGCGAATTGAAGATTTATATTCTTCTTGGGAATGTGGAAAATAGAGGGATAATTTCATTGTTCTTGGCACCTGGTCGATGTGACTGTTGCTGTGGTGGTATAGTTGCCTCTGGGGACAGAAGCACTGACTGCAATTGAATGTGAAACCACATACCTGTCTGCAGTGGAGGCCTGTTCACAGCCACGTGTGAGAATGTTTGCAAATGATAATGCTGTGATCTGTATTTGATTTAAAATTTATATGATCCTGGTGGAGCGGCATGGTGGTGCAGCAGTTAGCGCGGTTGCCTCACAGCAAGAAAGTCCTGGGTTCAAGCCCCGGGGTAGTCCAACCTTGGGGGTTGTCCCAGGTCGTCCTCTGTGTGGAGTTTGCACGTTCTCCCCGTGTCTGTGGGTTTTCTCCGGGAGCTCCGGTTTCCTCCCACAGTCCAAAGACATGTAGGTCAGGTGAATCGGCCATACTAAATTGCCCCTAGGTATGAAGGTGTGGTGTGGTGTGGGGGGGGCCCTGTGATGGCCTGGCGGCCTGTCCAGGGTGTCTCTCCGCCTGCCGCCCAATGACTGCTGGGATAGGCTCCAGCATCCCAGCGACCCTGAGAGCAGGATAAGCAGTTTGGATAATGGATGGATGATCCTGGTGTCGTATCAGTTCAAATTCAACAGAATTTTCTAACTTCTGCCTCTGCTCTGGACTGATAGGAAAGGCTAGTTTTGTACAGTGAAGTGATGGATGAAAGCGGGAATCAGGAACATTTATTTGTCATTTAATTCCATGCACTTGTGTACATGAAATGAAATGAAATATCATTTCCCCCAGCCCACAGCAGTGCAAAGACAAAAAAAACATATCCAAAGTACAAGAACATATATATATCCAAACTCCCAAAAAAAACTACAAAAACATATATATCTAACATATCAACAAAAAAAAAAAAAATTTTTTTTTCTCTATCCAAGAGAGTGAACGTCAGCCAGGATGACTGCTGGAACTGCCGGTCTGCATGAGCTAGCAGTTAGCTTAGCCTGCCCTGCTTCTGCATCCTGTCAGACTACCCTCGGTGCTTCCTCTTTGGGCTTAGCTCTGGGCAGGGCCGTGGTCCTTGGGCCCACTGGATACAGCAGACCAGGCTCCCCCAACTGATCCAATGCCAGCTGTCCCAGCCAGACACTCTTGATACACCTCCCTGCACTCCACACAACGACGAAAAAAACACAGTCAACACCAGGCGAGGCTGCCGCTAGACCGCCCTCGGTGTTATCGGCACTGCCAGTCTGCATGGGCAAGCAGTTAGCTTAGCCTGCCCAACTTCCGCGTCCTGTCAGACCACCCTCAGTGTTTCCTCTTTGGGCGCAGCTCTGGGCAGGGCCATGGTCCCTGGGCCCACAGGACGCGGCAGACCAAACTCTCCCAGCCAATCCAGCGCCAGCTGTCCCAGCCATCAAATGAAGACATAAACTTAGACCCAGACATGGACAAAGACACTGCATGGATGGTACTGGGTGAGACCACTGTAAATGTAAATTCATGCTGCCATCTTCCCACACCGGTACTGGGTGAGGCCGCTGCAAATGTGAGTTCGCGCCGCCATCTTCCTGCACCGAAAAGGGAAAAAATGGACTGAATCTTGTCAGAAATAAGAGGGCTGTGTGGTCTTTCTGTCACCAGTATACGTATGTGTGGTTGAAATGTCCCTTGTTGTCCTAATGGAGGCGGCAACATATAGATGATTGTTTCGCATATCTTCTGCTGTTCATACCCATGGTTGATTTTGACTTGTTTCTCATAAAAAAAATGGAAAATGATGTGATGTTCTCGAACTAAAATAAGTGAACTTGTAATTTCTACGCTGCAACAGTTATTAGGCTGTTGTAAAAGATTAACATACAATTCAGCAAACGAACATACAGCACTCAATATATTGAGTATCACTGACTGCTCCGTCTAAGATAATCTCTGACGCATTACTCCAGAAGTCCTCCATTTCAATACAGCCAATCTATTAACACACAGGAAGGTATACCATCCCTATAAACGTATAGGGTTGTATGATTGTGACCGTCTCAAATGTTTGTTGTATGTCTTATTGCACAGCGAGAAAAAGGTGAAGTCTTGACAACCCCCTTGTCAGACTGTGCGAATTCGAGTGAGAGTACTGTCACAATGTGTTTGGTTGAATCACAAAGCTACGACTTACATCAGCAAACAGCAAGAAGACATATAGCCCTGCCCAAAAAGACCCTCAAAATGGTCTCACAGAAAAAATATACAGTTGCGTTATTGACGGCATATTTTTATCTTGTGAAACCTAAATAAAAGGGGGGAGGATTTTGACCCGGTCAACACGTTTAGATTCGGTCCACATACAAGGATGTCGTCATTTTCTGCTGGATGGTGTTGGAGATTTTATTATATCGTATCCTTAACCTGGCCAAACTGAGAGACCCAGGACAGCTGACCATTGTTCACAACAGATGTTTAAACAGACCCTTCTTGGGCACCGGGACCAGGTGGTAGACGTCCTGCCTGGTCTTGGTGCCCAAGAAGAGGCACCCCCGTGTACCAAATGACTACAGACCAGAGGCGCTGATATCCCACGTGATGAAGATCCTGGAGAGGCTGGTTCTCTCCCACCTCAGATCCCTGGTCTGCCCTGCAGTGTGTCCCGTGCAGTTTGCCTACCAGCAGCATATCAGGGTGGATGATGCCATCATATACCTGCTACAACAAGCTTACCCCACTTGGACGAGGCTGGAATCACTGTGAGGTCATGTTCTTTGATTTCTCCAGTGCCTTCAACACCATTCATCCACTATGATGGGGGAAAAGCTCAGGGCGATACATGTAGATAACCCTGTGGTCTACACCAGATCTACCATATGGGCAACCTGGGCATGTGCCCAGGGGCCCCTAAGCATAAAAGGGCCCTCCACGATGGGAGAAAAACAATGTATTTTTCTTTTTACGTTGGGCTCCACAGATATATGACACAAAGCTTGACCCATTCTCTTGATAATTATCCGGTCAGAATGAAATAAAAGTTTCCTAGAAAATTAAGTCTCATGGTTGATTATTGTATTGGTGAGATGGCTGGGCAAGTGGTGACTGGTGAGCAAGCGGCAATACACTGTATAGATTGGCTAGCGGTCAAGGTGGGTGGGCATAGAGAGCAGGTGGCTTACACTGCACAGATTCAAGATCAGTTATTCTTAAGCCAAGTCAAGGTTAAAAACAGTGGAGTTAATTTTTAGCTGACCCACTATCAGTTAGGTTATCAGTGAGAAGTGTGTGGAAAAAAATTGCCAAGCAGCAGAAAAAAGTCCGCGGTGGTGTAGCGGTCTAAAGCATCGGCTTTGTGTCGATGCAGTTGCCCGCGGTCTCGTCAGATCCGACTATGGCCGGACTCGATGAAGCAGCAATCATTGGCAACGCTGTCTTCGGGAGGGGGGCGGAGTCGGCTTGTGTTCGTCACACATGAATGCGTCTCTGGGTGTGTGTGTGTGTGGGGGGGGGGAAAGCAGTGGTTCGGCCGGGATTCGCCCTGTCCCGGAAGTGGGGAGGCGTCTCCTGCGAGACTGCCGGCCGGAAGCGATATTATGAACCCTACATAGCCCTCGCCAAAATCCCGTACCCTGTCCCAAATCTCGCGAACGGACGCCGGATTTCCGCTGCGTTGCTAAGGAAACAATCAACTATCAACTCGGTGCGAAGCAAAGCTAACGTTAGCTACCTTCAATTTTGTAATTTTGTATTTTTCGCAATTTTGGACAGCTGGCTGCTTTTGTAATTTTGGACTGCTGGCTGTCAACAACAGAACGGAGGTAAGTAACGTTAGTTGTCTGAAAATGAACATATATCTAATAAATAGACTTTCTCACATTTAAGAAAGCTGATCAGTAAGTTGTTACCTGTGTATAAATGTAAAAGTCATATTACTACAATATAGGAGCTCGTTTTGTTTGTAGTCATGATAAGGGGTGAAGTATCCTATGCTCAAACGTGGAGCAAGCAAAGATTGAGTTAAAAACGTTAATGTTGATTGTGGATAACTTAGACAGGTTAAATTGTGGGTGTACAGCGTTTCCTTGATGAGCGCTAACCCCATAACAACATATTTTCGCGTTGCTACGGTGGCGCACACGTGACAAAGCCAGAAACGGGATTTTGGCGAGGCCTATGTAGGGTTCATAATATCGCCGGCCGGAAAGATGCAGTTGGCGAACGCACGCAGTACGAGGGGGGAGGGGGTGTTTGAACTAAAATAGGGATCGATTGGCCACTAAATTGGGAGAAATCAGAAATAAATTGTAAAAAAAAAGCCCAGCGGGGCTGCCAAAAGTAAGGAAAAGGAAGTGAAAAAAGAAGCTACAAATGTCCCGCTAATAAGTTGTTTTTTTGTTTTTTTTTAAACCTAAACAAAGTGAAGAAGAGGGCCATTCCGATGGAGGATGTCGAGCTAGCAAGTAGTAACGATGGCCTGGAAGCGTCAACCGTTGGTTGCAGCAATGCACAGCCTCAGCTAGCTAGCAACGAAAACCATAGCCTGGAAGTCTTTAGCTCCAGCAGCCACACACTGCCTCTGGCCAGGGGTACGACAAGATAGGGAAAACGACGAAAAAAACGGGGGAAGAAATGGACTAAGACGGTGATGACCAAACAGTGGAAAGTAACGTTACTTCAAGCTCATTTGCAGTGGCAGGATTTCGAGGACTTGATCACGGAGTTTGCAAAGAAAAGGTCAAGAAAGAAGAACTTCTAAAGGTAAGAACCGTTTGATTATGTTGTCTGTGCACTGAGCAGTATTATCTGTTGCGATTGTGTGTTGCTGTATGTTGTGGATGAGTTTATTTGACATGCTGTTTGCATAACGTGTATTACATCACTGTGGTGTGAGGCTTCAGTATTGTATTGGAGTCAGTTTGTCAAGTTCGTTATATGTTGGTTTTTGCAGTTGTGTGAAGTTGCCTAGCTCACTTAGTCAGCCTTATTTTGAAACTGTGATTACCTTACGATGCCATTGTTGTAAGCGTACTCCTAGTCAGTCACATTGTGTATCAGTAATAACTGCCGTGTTGTCTGCTCGGGTGGTTTTCCATGAACACAAATATTGCCATAGTCTAGAGTCATACACTGCCTTGGGATGATTTAATCCATTGTTTCCTTGTCTTGTGATTTGTGAGTGAAATGGCAGTACTTGGTCTATTGAACTGTATAGGCATACCTGCTCAGCTGGACTGGTTATTCGGGCCTTTGACCATAGGTGTGTCATTATGGGCTGGTGGATTTGACATGCCAGCTTGACTGGAAGTTCAACATAATTAAGGTGGGGTTTAATGGCTGGGGCGTGGGGTGGGCGTGTGTGTGTGTGTGTGTGGGGGGGGGTATGAGTTTCAGTGCCCAGGGGCCCATGGGGGTACTAATCCAGCCTTGCCTCTGGTATCCTGGATTACCGACTACCTCACCAGCAGACCGCAGTTTGTGAGACTGAGGAACTGCATGTTGGAGATGCTGGTGAGCAACACAGGATCACTTCAGGTGACAATGCTGTCCCCATCCTGTTCACCCTGTACACCTCAGACTTCAGGTACAACTCTGAGTCATGCCACCTGTGGAAGTTCTCAGATGACTCTGCTATTATGGGGTATATAAGTGGGGGGCAGGAAGCAGAGTACAGGGGCCTGGTGGACAACTTTGTGGACTGGTGCAAGCTGAATCATCTGCAGCTGAATGCCAGCAAGACAAAGGAGATGGTGGTGGACTTCTGAAGTAGTAAGCCCTCAATGATACCTGTGTCCATCCTGGGGACAGATGTTGAGGTGGTTCACTCCCACAAATGCCTGAGAGTTCACAAAGACAACAGGCCGGACTGGGCAGGGAACATCGAGGCCTTCTACAGGAAGGGCCAGAGCTACTTCCTGCACAGGCTCAGGTCCTTTAACATCTGCAATATGATACTGCAGATGTTCTACTACTTAGTGGTAGCCAGCGCCATCTTCCTCGCTGTGGTGTATTGGGGCAGTGGTGTGAAGGCTGGAGATGCCAACAGACTGAACATGCTGGTTAGGAAGGCCAGCTCTGTGCTGGAAGCAAATCTGGACTCTTTGGCACCAAGTGTCAGAGAAGAGGAGGCTGACCAAACTGTTGGCCGTCGTGAACAATGCGTCTCCCCCCACAACACACTGATCAAACTCAGGAGCGTGCACATACTTTGGTTACATGTTGGTAACAGTCCGTGTGGGGCGCAAAAGAGGTGGAAGCACTTACAAGAAGTATTGATGCATTGTGTGGAGAAACGTTTGACTCGCGTCGAATACTTGTGAAACAATCCGGTTGTAGTCATCATCTCTCAACTCCAACTCCATTCTTGCGTCTCATGTTGCTAATCCGACTGTAAACAATGATGGGCACATGGAGGAGGAAGTCTTCATAGGAAACGGAAGCCAGCAGCCAGCAGCTACACCGGAAGCCCCAAAATACTGACCGTTGTCCCCAGAGCTAAATTGTCATGGGTTCTAAGATTGGCAAGAGACTAATTCCCCCAAGGTGCTCCACAGCACGCCACAGGAGATCCTTCCTGCCGGCAGCCATAAAGCTGTATAACTCCTCCCCGTTCTGCCACAACACCGACCCCAGCATTCTAGGTGGACGCATAAGCAACAGCTTTCACCGCCATTTTTATATTTTTCATATTCAATACTGCATACTATCACTCATACTGTAATTTAATTTAAGACATCCCATATATCATCTTCAGTACTACTTGATTACGTGCAACATACATCTGTCGGCTTTTTATTATGTGCAATATACAAGAACTATGAATAACTGAATAACCGTACCCCGTGCAATAAATGAATATGTGAACATGCGGCTTCATCTTCTTCTTAATGTTTCACTTCTATCATTTTATTTTTGTTATTATTATTTTTCTACCAATGCTCTTGATCCACCCTGCTTTTATTCTGCTTTACGTTATAGGCACCAAGTACTTCAGTTTAGTTTATTAATTTATTCTTCATAGTTTTTTGCTTTTTATTCTTGCCGTTGTGTGTATTTTTGATATGGTGTGCTTCTGGGTTATACTAGCTGTAACAACACTTTAATTTCCCTCTGTGTGTGTGTGTGTGTGTGTGTGTGTGTGTGTGTGTGTGTGTGTGTGTGTGTGTGTGTGTGTGTGTGTGTGTGTGTGTTTGTCTTTACGACTTGAAAAATTTGTCTGGCATGGTCTAGAATGGCCAAAATCACCGGGTGTGTGAGGACCTTGAGGTCAAGACTATGTGGACAACAGCCAAAGGTGAAAGACTAGCTAGCTGCTCGTTAGATCTGCCACTTGCTTACTGTTTTATTTCTTTTGTTTTCTTTTTAGCTTGTCTCAACTCCTCTTTCTGTCTGCTTCCTTATCCCCTTCTCTCTCAACCAAACTCCATTCTTTTTGTCTTTCCTTTATCTTTCCTTTCTCCAGCCACATCCCATTTTCCCCTCACACCCCTGCCCCCCCCCCAGCCCATTTCATTTTAATTTTTTTTATCATAAGCACGTACTTCTCCGTTCCTACGTATCATCACTGTCTGATATCCCTCCATCTGTCTGTTGGCCATCTCTCCGTCTGCCGGTTTCCACCTCCATCTCTTCTTATTCCTTCAGCACCTACCGTTCCCTTTCCTCCCCTCCCCATCTACCCCCACCCCCCCTCCTTGTGCTCACTATGCTGCTCACGTCCAGGTCTGTTTCCACTGATAAGACGCTCACTTACACACACACACACACACACACACACACACACACACACACACAGAGAAAGAGATAAGAGGGTTCCATTAACCACATAGTTAGCATCACCGCTAGCTGCAAGCCCTGTCTTCTCAAACGCTGCTGCTAACGATTTTGTCATCGCTGATCTATCGCTCTGAGACACATAAAGGAAGAGTGAGAGGGGGGGGAAGGGAAAGACGGAGAAAGTGAGAGGAGGGTGCATGGAAGAGGGGAAAAAGTGTCCATTTTGTTTGTGGCTAGACTGTAAACGAGTAAGTAATTCGCTGATATGTCATGTCTGACTTTGGAAGGGTGAGTGGTAAATGACACGGGACCACGGGCTGCATACGGGAGAGCCGGGTTTATGACTGTCAGATTTACAGCGCTGTTCTCATGTGGTCCAAACACAGTCCAAGGAATTCTGACAGTTGTTTCAGCCAAGCACCAAACCCCTAAATTTTAATTCAGCGTGCATTTGGAAAATCATATTTTTGTAGTATTAATGTCTCTGTGGCAAAAAACCAAAATCTGTTTGGCTTTGTAAATTTTTGCAACATGGAGAAAGATTTCATCACCTCAGTATAAAGTGCTGTCATGTACATTAATCCTTGTGTCAAAAGAGTGGTCAAACAATTTCAGAGTAACATGCCTTTAATTATCATGAATGAAAACATAAAAGACCAGAAATGGGAGCGGTGTCATCCTGCAGTAAATCAGCTTTAATTCACTGGGCGTGAACTTGCCTATTAAACTGCTTCCACATCCTGAATAAAACCCCACGCTATTATCCGCGTTTCATCCCAGTTCATTGGAGTTTCCTGACACAAAGATTTTGGGACTATATCAGACATTGCGAATTTAATGTGAAACTGTCTCCTCAGTGTTTTTGTTTTTGTCTTTGTTTTTGTTTTGTTTTTTTTGGCTCTGTGACGGCCTGGCGGCCTGTCCAGGGTGTCTCTCCGCCTGCCGCCCAATGACTGATGGGATAGGCTCCAGCATCCCCTGCGACCCTTGGAGCAGGATATGCGGTTTGGATAATGGATGGATGAATGGATTTTCCCCTCAGTTGTATCTGGCCAATTACCCCACTCTTCCGAGCTTTCCCGGTCACTGCTCCACGGGCTGCATACGGGAGAGCCGGGTTTATGACTGTCAGATTTACAGCGCTGTTCTCATGTGGTCCAAACACAGTCCAAGGAATTCTGACAGTTGTTTCAGCCAAGCACCAAACCCCTAAATTTTAATTCAGCGTGCATTTGGAAAATCATATTTTTGTAGTATTAAACAGGCGCCCCGACCAACCAGAGTAGGCGCTAGTGCAGTGACCGGGACACATACCCACATCTGGCTTCCCACCCGCAATTGTGTCTGTAGGGACACCCGACCAAGCCGGAGGTAACATGGGGATTCGAACCGGTGTTGGTAGGCAACGGAATAGACTGCTATGCTACCCGGATGCCTGTATAAAATGTTTTTGCAAGCACTGATTCTAACGGGGGGGGGGGTTTTTTCCCATCTCAAACCTGTCACCGACAATTGTATTCAAACATCAGCCACCTGGAGGGAAATACGGTTAAAGGTGACTATGCAAATCCAGCTGCATGTCTCCAAGCATTTAAATGATCTCACGGTCTCCTTTGCATTGTGCTGACCCGAACACTTCAGCAATTCGTAGGTTCCTCAAGGCAAGGGCCGGATAACAGAATCATTCCCAGCGCTCAGTAAGAAATGCTGCACAGGGCTAATTAAAATGTTTGGCGCCCGGAGTCACCGCCAGTGTTCAGCGTGTGGCTGTTCACATTGTGCAGTTGGACCTCAGCATGCTCGGTGTCGAGTTCCTGGCTGAGAAATAGCTTTGGTCACATGAGATGAGTTCGGTGTTTGTGTATAAGTAAGGCGGCGTGTCGGCTTGTCTCCCGACTGTCTGCCCACTTACCGTGGAGAGCTGCAGGGAAATTTTAGAAAAACACTTGTTAACCTTCAGTGCTGTGCATACTTAGTTTCACCACACGGCTCCTGATAAGAGGTGCTGGGGATTATAAGGGGGAAAGTTAGATATGATCTATGCCCGCACGTGTGCCCCGTTTGCCGTGTGGCGGGTTAGATGTGATCCTGCTACTTGGGGTTTGTTACAACAGGTGACAAAGAAAGGGAGTTAATGTAAGCCCTATTTGGCCCCTGAACTGAAATAAGCTCCGCAGGCTTTGAAGACAATGACATATCGAGTCACCGGCACTCGTATATCGAATGCATTTATGGCCATATCCAGATGACTAATAGCTCAGGTTCCCTACCTTTACTTTGCCGTATGTTTTAGCCATGTGTTTATATTAAGATCCTTGCGTTTGACATGAAGTTCACGCTACCTCTCATCACAGCCAGTCTGGCTCATTGAATTTTAAGTCTTGCTTATTGAGCCAGTTCCCGATGCAACAGTTGGTTTGTATTACATTCTGGCTGTGTGTGATATTCTGTCCAGGCCTCCTAAATATATATATACATGTGCCCGACATTACACACTCTCTCATAACTCAAATGTCACCCTGTTCTGTCTTAAATGTCAGCCTCGAAATGAAAGCAAACAAATGCGCCCCCGTATCAAGAGTTTTGATAAAGTAGATTATCTCTCGCTGTTTCTCACCCATGATGGAATCAAACTCTCGTACTGGCAGCCATTATCATTATGGCCTCTATTGATGAATACCTTGTATAAATACCTTGTGGATTATGGGTGTCTGATTGAATGGGCAGGCGTGTGTGTGTGTGTGTGTGTGTGTGTGTGTATGTGTGTGTCTTCTCCTGGACCACCACTTTGCCATGGTGGAGAAGCTTGCGTATACCAATGATCCCAAGAGCTGTGCTGTGCGGAGCTTGGTTCCTGGTAGGGTCACCCAAGACGGACAGGGCAAGGGGGAGGTTCCAGATGAAGCGCGATCCAACGAAGACCTCAACAGCTGAACTGGTGGAAGATGTCTCCAAGTCACAACAGCAGTGAAGGTGGCCGAAGGCTGCAACAGAGGGTGTTCCCCCAATCGTCTTGGTTCTCCATGCCACTGGACTCTGGCCACCCCCTGCCAAGGACCGTGTGGTGGCTGCAGGCGCATCAGCCACTCCAGCATCCAGGTGGTCACCACCTGGACGCTGCTTGGCATTCCCCTCATCACATTTTCTTTTTATCCATCCATCCATCCATCCATTATCTGAACCACTTATCCTGCTCTCAGGGTCGCGGAGATGCTGGAGCCTATCCCAGCAGTCATTGGGCGGCAGGCGGGGAGACACCCTGGACAGGCCGCCAGACTATCTCTCTCTCACACACACACACACACACACACACACACACACACACACACACACACACACACATCCCTATGGGCAATTTAGTATGACAGAGTCACCTGACCTACATGTCTTTGGACTGTGGGAGGAAACCGGAGCCCCCGGAGGAAACCCACGCAGACACGGGGAGAACATGCAAACTCCACACAGAGGACAACCTGGGACGACCCCAAGGTTGGACTACCCCGGGGCTCGAACCCACGACCTTCTTGCTGTGAGGCGACTGCGCTAACCACTGTGCCATTGTGCCACCCCATTTTCTTTTTATATATCTTATAAATCCATATAATTTTTGTTATCCTGGGGTTTTTTTTTTTTTATTCCGATGCTGGTCTGGGTCCTGGGCTGTTCTGGTGGTGTCTGGACACTGCTTGGCATCCTGCACATCATATTCTTCACAAATTTTATATTTCCATTGTAATTCTGTTATCCTCTTTCAATGTTGTATTGTGTAAATTGTGTACACACAACATCCATTACACATTGTCCATCTTGGGAGAGAGATCCCTCCTCTGTTGCTCTCCCTGAGATTTCTTGCTATTTTTTCTCCCTGTTAAAGGTTTTTTTTTAGGGAGTTGTTCCTTATCCGATGTGAGGGTCTAAGGACAGGATGTTGTGTTGCTGTAAAGCCCCTTGAGGCAAATTTGTAATTTGTGATATTGGGCTAGGTGACATGGTGGTGCAGTGGTTAGCGCGGTCGCCTCACAGCAAGAAGGTCCTGGGTTCGAGCCCCGGGGTAGTCCAACCTTGGTGGGTCATCCCAGGTCGTCCTCTGTGTGGAGTTTGCATGTTTTCTCTGTGCCTGCGTGGGTTTCCTCCCACAGTCCAAAGACATGTAGGTCAGGTGAATCGGCATTACTAAGTTGTCCCTAGGTATGAATTTGTGTGTGTGTGTGCGTGTGTGTGTGCCTTGTGATGGCCTGGCGGCCTGTCCAGGGTGTCTCCCCGCCTGCCGCCCAATGACTGCTGGGATAGGCTCCAGCATCCCTGCGACCCTGAGAGCAGGATAAGCGGTTTGGATAATGGATGGATGGATGGATATTGGGCTATACAAATAAAATTGACCCGTCCTCCCATTATGCAGCTCCAGGATCGACCTCTACACCCACCTGAAGACCCAGAGGGACCCAGTGGGAGGACAGTCATACTCGATCCCGAGTGACCGCCGATGATGATTGTGTGTGTGTGTGTGTGTGTGTGTGTGTGTGTGTGTGTGTGTGTGTGTGTGTGTTTCTTCTGCCTGAGACAGCCTACCAAGGTTTTTACTGTAACGTCATAAAGACAAACCAAAAAAAATCGGTTCAGATTGGTCAAATCGGCCATCAAATTCACTGTATTAAACTGATGTTTCATTTAGGTCTGAGCAACGGGGAACTGATTTTGTGCGATAAAAAAGGTGTTGGCATTGTGTCTTATGAAAAAACTTCTTCAACTTTGTCTCGATTTTGGTTTCCATGATCAGACGATGAAGCCTCAAAGCGCCTTAGCTTATTTATCTAATACCGGGTATATATCGTTCTGATTTATATTGTTCTTGCTGAACAGTGTAACGTTATATCATAAATGTAGTGGCTGCTAAACAAAAAGGCCACAGACGCGATACAACCAGCTGTTTTACAGCTGTGGTCTTTTATGTGTGGAAACGAAAATGATCCCCAAATTCAGATGACACGTGTCCTGCTGCCAGATGTTAGTATTTAGAAGCGCTGACGCTGAAATCTCAGGCTGGTATCGTTCCAACAATCGGTACCCATTATTAATATTGGTGCGTCCCCCAGTTCAGAGGTTTTAGGGGGGGGATATAGCCTCGCAAAGCCAGCCCATAAACTTCACATCGCTCAATGTGTCTCATATAGTGAAGACTGAGCTCGTGTGATTTAGGCTGGCTTCACGAGGCTAAGAAGGATAAGCTCTACTTTGGTTTATGATACATGATGCAAAAGAATACACATGTACTGTATTTCTCCATGTTTGTGTTTGCATGGGAAATCAGAATCAGAAATTCTTTGATTTCCATGTGCATTACATGCACAACGAATTTAGCTTGGTGTCGGTACAATTACAAATAAATAAAATAAGTATGTGATGTGTGTGTGTGTGTGTGTGTATGTATGTATATGTATATATATATATACACACACGCACACACACATATATATATATATATTATTGTTATTATTATATATATTTACAGTTTTATATATATATATATATATATATATATATATATATATATATATATATATATTAGTGTGGAGTTTGCATGTTCTCCCGTGTCTGTGTGGGTTTTCTCCGGGTGCTCCAGTTTCCCCCACCATCAAAGAGACACGCATGTTAGGGTTAATACCTCCTGTCTGTGCCCCTGACCGAGGCATGGCAAGACGAACTGGAGTTCGCTGCCCACTGCTCCTAGCTACACAGCTAGGATGGGTTAAATGCAGAGGAAGAATTTCCCCACAGGGATCAATAAAGTAATAAAATACAATAGAAATAAATAGAATATATCATCATCTTCAGTTCCGTAACCTATGGAGGTGGTAGGAGCACAGCTGATGCCTCAGCAAGTCTCTTCCGCCGTTCCCTCTCCATCGCAGCTCTCCCCACCGCCACTACACTCATCTGTAGCCATTGTCCTATGTGGTTTACCCAGGTTTTTCTCGGTCTTCCTCTCTTCCTAGTCCCTTCTACCAGGCCTTGCAGGATGTCCTTTGCAAGTGTCCTTTCCAGTCGGCAAATGTGCCCAAACCAGTTTAATTTCCTTTTTTTTTTTTTACCATTGTCAGTAAACTGTCATGGTAACCAATAGCTTCCTTAGCTCTGTTCAGCACTTCAGTGTTGGTGGCGTATATATATTTGATTCGATTTTGATTTTGATATACATTATTTATCCCTGCGGGGAAATTCTTCTCTGCATTTAACCCATCCTAGCTGTGTAGCTAAGAGCAGTGGGCAGCCACCATGGAGCGCCTGGGGACCAACTCCAGTTCGTCTTGCCATGCCTCAGTCAGGGGCACAGACAGGAGTATTAATCCTAACTGTTTCTTTTGGTGGTGGGGGAAACCGGAGCACCCGGAGAAAACTCACCGCAGACACCGGGAGAACACGCAAACTCTGCACACAGGACAACCTAAGATGACCCCCCCCCCCCAAGGTTGGACAACCCTGGGGTTCGAAATATAATGAGCCAAAACTTTATGACCACTCACAGGGGAGCCGAATAACGTTCATGCTTAGGCCTTGTGTGTGTTTCCCTTGCCCATTCTTTCTCTGTCCCTGCCTCCAGCACTCTCTACTCTAGTCTTTGCCATTTCTCCACCTGTCCACCAGATGCCCCTGGACTTTCCTTCCTGTTTACCACACACACCTGCTGCCCATTCCTTCATCAGTTCCTCAGTACTTATACCGGTCTCAGTCATCCATTCCCTGCCAGTTTGTCATAGTTTCTTCCATGGGCTCTTTTGTTCTTGCTAACCTGATCCTGATTTTGCCTGTTCCTGCTCTGATCTCCCCCACGGCAAAGTTGCCATTCTGATTCCGCTGTAGCTTAGGGCTGCCTCTGTGTTTTCCTGCAGCTGAAGCTTCTGTTTCTGTCTGTTCCTGCACCTGTTCCTGCCTGATCCTGTGGTTAAGACCTTCAGCCTGTTTTTGACCTGCCTGCCTGCCTTTTCCCTTTTCGGACTTTGTTTGCCTGTTTCAGACTCGTTCCCCACTGACTGACTGTAAGTCTGTCACTTGTGTTTTGAGAATTAAAGCCTCCTCGTTCATCCTGTCTCTCTGCCGAGTCTGCATTTGAGTCCTCCACCTGCCTGCCCCGTTCTCATTCGTAACATGATCATCTCCAAACAAGGACACATGTCAAGGTCTGGGTAGTTTAGATGGTAAGAAAACAATCAGTTCTTTTTGTCAGCGTGTTGTATGGAGGAGTAAAGACCTGAGCGACTTTGACGACAGCCAAATTGTTATTGCCAGGCAACTGGGTCAGAGCATCTCTGAAATGACAAGACTCAGCAGTAATGACTACCTACTGACAATGGTCTGAGGAGGGACAAACCACAAACCGGTGCTCAAGGCTTATCGATGTGCGAGCGCAATGAAGGCTATCCTGTCTGCTCCGAACTGACAGAAGGTCTACTGTGGCACAAGTCACAGAAAATTGATGGTTACAGGAGGAATGTGTCACAACATGCAGCGTATCGCAGTATCGCACCCTGCTGCATATGGGGAAGATTACAAGCTGGTGGAGGGAGTGTGATGGTCTGGGCAATGTTCTGCTGGGAAACCCTGGGTCTGGCCATTCATGCGGACATCAATTTGACACATGTCACCTACCTATAGACATCATTGCAGACCACGTACACCCCTTCATGGCAATGGTATTCCCTGATTGGCAGTGGCCTCTTTCAGCAGGATAATGTGCCCTGCCACACTGCAAAAATTGTTTGGGAATGGTTTGAGAGACATGATGGAAAGGTAGCCCTAGCCTCCAGATCTCAGTCCAATTGAGCATCTGTGGGATGTGCTGGACCAACAATACCGATCCACGGCGGCTCCCCCTCATAACTTATAGGACTTGAAGGAACTGCTGCTGATGTTTTGGTGCCAGATACCACAGGACACCTTCAGAGGTCTTGTAGAGTCCATGCCTCAGCGGGTCAGCGCTGTTTTTGCAGCATACGGAGGACCAGCAGCATATTAGGCGGGTGGTCATAATGTTTTGGCTCATCAGTGTGTGTGAATGTGTGTATATATATATATATATATATATATATACACACACACACACACTCACCGGCCACTTTATTAGGCACACCTGTCCAACTGCTCGTTAACGCAAATTTCTAATCAGCCAATCACATGGCAGCAACTCAATGCATTTAGGCATGTAGACATGGTCAAGACGATCTGCTGCAGTTCAAACCGAGCATCAGAATGGGGAAGAAAGGTGATTTAAGTGACTTTGAACGTGGCGTGGTTGTTGGTGCCAGACGGGTTGGTCTGAGTATTTCAGAAACTGCTGATCTACTGGGATTTTCACGCACAACCATCTCTAGGGTTTACAGAGAATGGTCCGAAAAAGAGAAAATATCCGGTGAGCAGCAGTTCTGTGGGCGAAAATGCCTTGTTGATGCCAGAGGTCAGAGGAGAATGGCCAGACTGGTTCGAGCTGATAGAAAGGCAACAGTAACTCAAATAACCACTCATTACAACCGAGGTATGCAGAAGAGCATCTCTGAACGCACAACACGTCGAACCTTGAGGCAGATGGGCTACAGCAGCAGAAGACCACACCGGGTGCCACTCCTGTCAGCTAAGAACAGGAAACTGAGGCTACAATTCGCACAGGCTCACCAAAATTGGACAATAGAAGATTGGAAAAACGTTGCCTGGTCTGATGAGTCTCGATTTCTGCTGCGACATTCGGATGGTAGGGTCAGAATTTGGCGTCAACAACATGAAAGCATGGATCCATCCTGCCTTGTATCAACGGTTCAGGCTGGTGGTGGTGGTGTAATGATGTGGGGGATATTTTCTTGGCACACTTTGGGCCCCTTAGTACCAATTGAGCATCGTGTCAACGCCACAGCCTACCTGAGTATTGTTGCTGACCATGTCCATCCCTTTATGACCACAGTGTTCCCATCTTCTGATGGCTACTTCCAGCAGGATAACGCGCCATGTCATAAAGCTTGAATCATCTCAGACTGGTTTCTTGAACATTACAATGAGTTCACTGTACTCAAATGGCCTCCACAGTCACCAGATCTCAATCCAATAGAGCACCTTTGGGATGTGGTGGACCGGGAGATTCGCATCATGGATGTGCAGCCGACAAATCTGCAGCAACTGCGTGATGCTATCATGTCAATATGGACCAAACTCTCTGAGGAATGTTTCCAGTACCTTGTTGAATCTATGCCACGAAGGATTAAGGCAGTTCTGAAGGCAAAAGGGGGTCCAACCCGGTACTAGCAAGGTGTACCTAATAAAGTGGCCAGTGAGTGTATATATATATATGGTATGTGTGTGTGTATATCTCTTCTGGAGAAGAAGCGATATAAAAGTCTCTGTGCAGAAGAGTGCAGGCCTAAGAAGCGCTAAGATACTGCGCAGAACCCTCAAAACTCCCAGGCCTCTGGTACAGGACCCGGGCTTGAGGAAGACACACACCACCCGAATAAAGGGTGTATACATACGAATGCACACACATACACTACCGTTCAAAAGTTTGGGATCACCCAAACAATTTTGTGTTTTCCATGAAAAGTCACACTTATTCACCACCATATGTTGTGAAATGAATAGAAAATAGAGTCAAGACACTGACAAGGTTAGAAATAATGATTTGTATTTGAAATAAGATTTTTTTTACATCAAACTTTGCTTTCGTCAAAGAATCCTCCATTTGCAGCAATTACAGCATTGCAGACCTTTGGCATTCTAGCTGTTAATTTGTTGAGGTAATCTGGAGAAATTGCACCCCACGCTTCCAGAAGCAGCTCCCACAAGTTGGATTGGTTGGATGGGCACTTCTTTGAGCAGATTGAGTTTCTGGAGCATCACATTTGTGGGGTCAATTAAACGCTCAAAATGGCCAGAAAAAGAGAACTTTCATCTGAAACTCGACAGTCTATTCTTGTTCTTAGAAATGAAGGCTATTCCATGCGAGAAATTGCTAAGAAATTGAAGATTTCCTACACCGGTGTGTACTACTCCCTTCAGAGGACAGCACAAACAGGCTCTAACCAGAGTAGAAAAAGAAGTGGGAGGCCGCGTTGCACAACTGAGCAAGAAGATAAGTACATTAGAGTCTCTAGTTTGAGAAACAGACGCCTCACAGGTCCCCAACTGGCATCTTCATTAAATAGTACCTGTTAGAGCCTGTTTGTGCTGTCCTCTGAAGGGAGTAGTACACACCGGTGTAGGAAATCTTCAATTTCTTAGCAATTTCTCGCATGGAATAGCCTTCATTTCTAAGAACAAGAATAGACTGTGGAGTTTCAGATGAAAGTTCTCTTTTTCTGGCCATTTTGAGCGTTTAATTGACCCCACAAATGTGATGCTCCAGAAACTCAATCTGCTCAAAGAAGTGCCCATCCAACCAATCCAACTTGTGGGAGCTGCTTCTGGAAGCGTGGGGTGCAATTTCTCCAGATTACCTCAACAAATTAACAGCTAGAATGCCAAAGGTCTGCAATGCTGTAATTGCTGCAAATGGAGGATTCTTTGACGAAAGCAAAGTTTGATGTAAAAAAAATCTTATTTCAAATACAAATCATTATTTCTAACCTTGTCAATGTCTTGACTCTATTTTCTATTCATTTCACTACATATGGTGGTGAATAAGTGTGACTTTTCATGGAAAACACAAAATTGTTTGGGTGATCCCAAACTTTTGAACGGTAGTGTATAATTACATGAAACAGATCTAGGAAAATATAAACAGCAAAAAGTGAGTAAAAGTACAGATAAGTTGTGTGTCAGAACTTACTGAATATGCTACAGCTTCAGTGACTGAAATTGTGTGTGTGTGTGTGTGTGTGTGTGTGTGTGTGTGTGTGTGCATGTGTGTACTTGTGTTTGTTTGGTGTTCAGGTGTGTACTTGTGTTTGTTTGGTGTTCAGGTGTTTGCTGGCCTTGGCCTCCACTAGACATCATTGGATGCCAGACCCCTGGCCTTAGGGTTAGAGGCCAGACTTTTCCATTCATGCGATGAGCTGCTAACTGACCTTAGGGGCATCCATTCAGGCAATAACTGGGTATGTGTGTGTGTGTGTGTGAGTGTGTGTCTTATTGCCACTGCCTGGTGTTTGAACCTTGCTACCCAATGATCTAATGCACCGTGACAGGACAGCAGGACCGTACAATAAAAATGTTTATTTTCTCCTTCTCCCTCTCCCTTTCTTTCCGTCTCTATCTACCCGTCTCTTCACTTTTTCCCTCCATGCATCAGGGGAACAAGGTCATTGGACAAGAGAAAAACACAGGAAAATCACAATCTGATGATGATCTTCGGCGGCACAACCCTCTCCGTCTCATTCGCACAATTTTACGGTAACAGTTGTATGCTTCTTCCCCTCCGTTCTGTTTCAAGAAGGCAATTAATGGCCAGGTCCCCCCCCCCCTTCCTCCTCTCTCCTAATCCGTAGTCTTAGTCTCTACGTTTTTCTTGCTGTCTGGCTCTTAGAAGAGAATCCCTAAGCCGTAAGCCTGATGGCACAGTGAATTGTGAAGCCAAACAGCCGGAGCGGCAGCAGATAGACAGCGAGCGAGAAAAGGGAGGGGGAGATGTGAGACGGGGAGAGAGCAAAGAGAGTGTTTGTGTGTGTGTGTGTGAGAGAGAGAGAGAGAGAGAGAGAGAGAGAGAGAGAGAGAGAGAGAGAGAGAGAGAGAGAGAGAGCGAGAGAGCGCGAGCGAGAGAGAGGTGCTCATACTGAAGGAGACACACACTGGGAGCCAGGAGAGGCAGAGGCAACAGCTACAGACAGAAAAAGAGCCAGCGCGCTCTCTCTCCCTCTCTCTCTCTCTCTCTCTCTCTCTCTCTCTCTCTCTCTCTCTCTCTCTCTCTCTCTCTCTCTCTCTCTCTCTCTCTCCTTGCTCTTAATCCCAGATCCACACCAGGACGGGAAAATGTGGTGTGCCCTGCCTCGCTGAGGAGCTCTGTTTGCGGGGGAGGAAATCTTGCATGCCCCTACGACCCACTCACCCACCCACCCAATGCCTGTGCCTGGCTCTCGTTTTTCTGGACAATAACAAACGGGGAGTTAAAGGAGGCGTGTACCCGCGAGCCAGCCAGCAGGGAGGGACTGGAGGAGAAGAGAAGTGGGGAGAGGAAAAGGGGGCAGGGGGGGCGGGGGGGCTGATTGGCAGGTTTGGCACAGCAGCCGATGCCAGACTCTGAGAGTGAAGGAGACAGAGCCAGAGAGGGAGAGGGAGTGACGGAGGACATCAGGATTGGAGGAGGGGACGGCTGGCACATGGTAGACCAGTTTCGCCAACTTGGGGGGGAGTGAGAGAGGAGCAAGAGGACACAGCAACAAAATATCAACACATACGCACGCCGATGAGGAGGTATCAGGGACCGCGCTTCAGTCCTGGGTATGTCAACTTATATATATACTATGTGCATTTGTTGGACGGGCGCACAAACTCCTAGTATGTAATGTAAGTGTAGCTCATCACATCTAGGTTTCAGGGTTCTCGCAGTGGAGTTACAATTGAAATGCTACAGTGCATGTTTGCATGTCCTCTGGGATGATGTCTACCTACCCTGACAAGTCTTCCCACTTGCCCTCAAATTCATCCAGCTGAGGAGGAGGAGGAAGGCGGCTAGGCGAGAGAGAGAGGACAAGTGTGTGTGTGTGTGTGTGTGTGTGTGTGTGTGTGTGTGTGTGTGTGTGTGTGTGTGTGTGTGTGTGCGCGTGCAAGCACTTGTGCGTGGGTCTGCCTGTGCATACGTATTTAGCCTCTATCTAGCATCCCGTGTTATAAAGGCATTGCATACAGCAGGAGGAATGTCATAGTAGGTTTCATAAGCTGTCAAATTGATGCGCGTAAATACACCTCCGGTGGCGGATGCAGTCGTGTTTATCATAGCTGGCGCCGCACAAATTACACAATCAAGCCAAACTTATCATGCTGCTCGTTTTGTAACCACCCATCGGCTGTCACGCTGTAGAGTTTCTGCTGAATTGATTCTGTATCAAAAGCTGAGTGTGTAACGTCCCTCTGATGGGCGATTGCTTACCACTGATCCCCGGATCATTGCAAATCACCATACTCCAATGGAGTTGTATTCCGACAGTTCTTATGTGTGTATGTGCTTATTAGGATGGTGAATTTAGCCATGAAGGGTTTTTTTGGGGGGGGGGGGGTTGTGCACTCTGGTCTGAGATGTGGAGCTCCTGTACCGAGGCTTCAGTGTTGCATGTCATGTGTGGGTAACATGACATCTGCAGCCATGTGTTATGCCATGTTATGGCATGGTGCAGCTGGCTGATGACAGCAGGTTTGCACGAGGTGTCTCCGCTTTACTTCCAGTCCAACTTCCATTTCGGTTCACGACCCCTCCCTCCTTCCACACGTCGCCCCCCTGCTCTTTCCTCCTACTGTCCCCCCCCCCCCTTTTCCCTCTCCAATTATGGCCCGTCACCTCTCTTTATGACCTTCCTTCCTGTCCCTCTGATCACAACCTATCTCTTATTTGCATTTTCCCTTGAGAAATTATCTCATCGGATGACCCTGCCGCTTTGCCAGTGTGACTGACTGTGTGCCTGTCATGCCTTTCTATTATAAAATGCAGCGAATGTGGTGATTTTCTAAAGCTTGTTGATGCCCGAACCCGAGGATAGAAGCCTGACTGTAATGTGTTGTTCCTTGTAGATGGAGTCTTTAAATTTGCTCCACAGCCTGTATATAAAAACACAAATTTACCTCCATACGTATTTGCAAATATTCATGCATTATACATTCGTACATTCACAAATGGGTGTAGAGGTACAACTACATACTATTTCATAAATCCAAATACGAAAACAAGGTTCTGAAGCTGGTGTTTTTGAAGTGGGTGTGTGAATACTCCAGTAATTGTGTGAGGATTTTCTATATTGATTGCCTTGGCCAATATAAAGCCCCAGCTCGAGTCCATTTACATTTAATCATTTAGCAGATGGTTTTATCCAGATCGACTTACAAGCGAGTCAGCAATTAGCAGATAAATTTGAATGTTACCAACAGGCGTCGTGAGCGCCTCGCGGTAATCATATCATAGCCGAGCGTGTATCTCAAGTCGACCGAATGTATCGTCGGTTCACTTCAGGTCATCGAAAGAGGAGGAGAATTCAAAGTGCAAAGTAGATGCACGTTGCCTCAAGTCAGAAAACAGGCAAATAATGCTGTCAAGTGCAAGTAGACAAGGGTTCAACTGTTGACACAAATAGAAATGCAGGGGGAGACGGTGGCTCGGAGGTAGAGCAGGTTGTCTGATAAATAGAGGGTTGGTTGCCGGTTCGATCCTCGGCTCCTCCTTGCAAAAGTGTCGAGGTGCCCTTGAGAAAGACACCTAACCCCTATCTGCTGCTGATGAGCTGGTTGTTACTGGCATGGTTACACCTCCATCGGTGTATGAGTGAATGTGTGTGGTGGTGGGGAGGGGGGGTGAATGGGAGGCATTAACTAATTGTAAAAATGCTTTGAGTGGCCGTTTGCGGCTAGAAAAGCGCTATATAAATGCAATCCGTCATTTAATGGCGTTTAAGTACGGGCGCAATAGCAACAGCGGGCACCCATTCGTAGTCGCCGCAAAGTACCACCAGAGACCATTAGGGATGAAGGCAGTCCCCTGAAGGGGAAAGTTTATAGGACTTTCTCGAAGGACGTGAGTGAGTCAGGGGCTCAATCTTGGGAGGGTAGGAACCGAGGAAGGGTGCGGTCACGCCATCTCTTTTTCAAGCTCGTCGTCTCTCTTCACCTCGCCAACTTGTTTTGGGTTTCTTACTCTATCGCCATTCAACATCTCTTCCGCCTAGAAAAATTCCCCCAGACAGAGAGCTGGCATTCAGAGGCCTCGCAGCATATGGGCAGGCTGGCTGTGGGTGTCAGACAATCGAGCTTTGCCAGTAGGCGTCTCTCCCCGTCTCTCCCATCTCTTGGGGGAGATTGGAGGCATTTCTGTCCAGAAGAGCCTCACTGTGTGTGTGTGTGTGTGTGTGTGTGTGTGTGTGTGTGTGTGTGTGTGTGTGTGTGTGTGTGTGTGTGTGTGTGTGTGTGTGTGTGTGTGTGTGTGTGTGCTGAGCACGAGTTACATCCTGCCCGAGATGTAATGATGCAGCCTTTAACGCTTTTAGTGCAGCAGCGCCCCTCATATAAACACACACACACACACACACACACACTGAAACCAAAAGTTAAACCCACTACACAAAGTGGTGCGACGGCTGCCTTAAGCGTAGCATCGCTGTGCTCACCTTCCGCGGAGACGGGAGCACGTCGTGGGATGGAGACGAGGGAAGCAAAACAAAACGGGAGTCAGAGGCGGCTGCAAACGAGAAACCTGTGGGATCGCCGCGGAGAGAAATGAGAGGAGAAGAGACGTGGAAAAACAACCCCGCAGATGATGAGCCAGAAGAAGAGGGTGGCCAGAATAGATGTGACGAAAAATAAATGAATAAAAGAGAGGACTGGTTGTTACAGTGGAAAAGCGTGAGAGAAATTCAGAGCATGGATAGATTTAAAAAATAAAAAAATAAAAGTGTCTGGAAGGTGCTGTAGAAAAAATGGGAAAATAACAGCGAAAATGTTTGGACTCCGTATTGATGGGTGGTGAATGCTGATGTCTTCTTCCAGCAAGCTGACACAGTGGGGAGGTAATAGTTACAACCACACCACGGTGAGAGAGGTGGAGGAGCTAGATGGAGGGGAAAAAGAGAGAGAGAGAGAGGGAGAGTCACAATAACGGCAGTGAGTTGGATATTAAATCTCTGTTGTGTCTCATGAGGGCTTAAAACGTTCCTTGGAGCAAAGATTTCGGGAGCCGTGGGAGCCCGGAACATCAGAGAAGGACAAATGGGAGTTACCAGTGGAGAGAAGGGTCAACAGATCAGGGAGAAAAATGGGGGATGGGTAGAGACAGGAAGAAGAGGGAGAGAGTGGGGGAGGGGGGTGAAATGGGTTAACAGAGAGAGAGGCCGCTAAGGGCACCGTAGACGATGGGAGAGGATTTGACTGGGAGTGTTACTGGGGGTGTGCGGGTGCGTTAGAGGGGCTCTTGATGTTGGCGTGTTCGAGTGTGTGTGCCGATGATGTTTGACCTTGAAATGTGCACAAAGCATCTCAAGGATGTGCTACACGGAGGATAGATGGTGATTGCTAGATGGTGATTGCAGCGGTCACACACACATGCGCGCACACACACACACACACACATGCGCACACGCACACACATGCACACACTGTGCTGGGGTGGATTCCCAATGGAGATACAAATGGCCACATCGATGCGTTTGGTGAGCAGCCAATACGATAAACCCACAGTCCCTGTATGTGTGTCAGCAGCATTACCATTCACCACCCATCGACACAGAGTGTAAACATTTCTGCTATCACTTTCCATTATTCTGGCGTCTTCCGTACCTTTTTTTATTTTTATTGCATCTATCCTCGGCGTTTCCTCACACATTTCCTTACACTATAACTGTATATATCTAGTTCATCTCGCCATTCTTATCACTTTGTTTCATGTTCCTTTTTGTGAGGTTGTTGTTTATTTCACATTTCTTATCCTCTTATTTATCTCCGCAGCGGTCCCACAGGTTTCTCATTTGCAGCCTCTGACTCTGTTATTTGTTTTGTCTTTCCTCGTCTCCATCCCACGATATGCCCCAGTCATTGGAAGAGGTGAGCACAGCAATGCCACGGTTTAAGGCAGCTGTCATACTACTTTGTTTAGAGAAGTTTACTGCGAATTCACAATTTCATTTAGCAGACGCTTTTATCCAAAGCTATGTACATCTGAGAGGTAGTTGGCTTGTATAGCATTAGGAGTCTAAGCCACGGACTCTTGCTGGAGACTTGTCCCAACCGAGATTTCTATCCAGCTGCCACTTTTCACAATTTGCCACAATTTCTGTGTGTAAGAGAGAGACAGAGAGGGTAATTGTATCCATCTATATTATAAGGGTTAATGTGAGATCCCGAAATTCGCGTGACCAAAAGCCAGTTAAAAACAAGTGGAGTGACATATTACATAGCTAATAATTGGTAAAGATGAACAACTGCGTTCTCAGTCTCCAACACAGTTTACTTCAACCATACAGACTTCATTCCCTCCTCTCACTCACTCTGTGAATTATTCTCGCGCCCACCTTCCCCGGGTCCCACATACTCTTTCCTTATTTTCCATTTCACTTTAATTTAACTTTCCCCGCTGCCTTTTCTCAGATGTGACCCACAGCCTGTAGACTGTGTTTTTGTTATGATCAGTAGAGGAGGACCCAATCGCAGACACAGGCACGCCTGGGTCGTGACAGTACCCCCCCCCCTTCAATGAGAGCCTCTGGCCGAACCACCAGGCTTGTCAGGGTGGTCTCTATGGAAGTCCCGGATGAAGGAGGGGTCCAAGATGAGTTGGCAGGATATCCAGCTGTGTTCCTCTGGGCTGTATCCCTCCCAGTCAACCAGATAATGACACCCACGGCCTTGGCGGCATACATCCAACAGCCGGCAGATAGTGTGGGCCAGGTGGTCATCGATGATCAGGGTAGGTGGAGAGAGAGTGGCCGGAGGGCACAATGGACTGGTTGAAATAGGGTTAAACTGGGAGACATTGAAGTTAGGATGAATTCTCATGAGATGGAGGCAACTTGAGTTTAACAGCAGAGGGATTGATGATAGTCTATCTCATAAGGTCCAATGTATCAAGGTGTTACGTTTTCTGGATTCAGTTTGTAAAGGGATATCTTTGGAAGAAACCCAAACACTTTGACCTGGCTGGTAGTTGGGTGCTGGAGTCCAGTGACAGTCAGAGATGCACTGGTTGTAGTCGGCAGAGCAGGCATCCTTCCGCACCTTGCGACAGCAGCGAAGATGGGCCTGGACCAAGGGTACGGCAGTTTCACCCTCCTGAGCAGGAAACAGGCGGCGGACAACCCAGAGAGCATTTAAAGGGTGACATGCCTGTGGCAGCACTGGGTGAGGAATTGTGAGCATATTCAGGCCAGGGAAGTTGATTACTACAGGAGGAGGGGTTCCAGGTGTGACACAACAAACACAGCTCCCAGGTCCTGGTTGGCCTGCTCCATCTGTCCATTGCTCTGGGGATGGTAACCTAATGAGAGACTCCCAGACGCTCCGAGAACCTGACAGAATGCCTTCCATACCTGGGATATGAATTGTGGTCCATAATCAGAGACATTAGATGGGATCCTGTGGAGTCAGGCAATGTTGTGGACCAGGAGGTCGGTGGTTTCTGAGTCTGTGGGAAGTTAGGGTAGAGGCACAAAATGTACAGCCTTGGAAAATATGTCTACATTGGTGAGTATGACGGTGTTGCCTTGAGATGGTGGAAGTCTGGTTACAAAGTTGAGGCCAATGTGGCTCCATCGTCTACTTGGGACTGGAAGGGGCCAAAGTGGGCTGATGGATGGCTGGTGAGATGACTTACTGAGAGCACATGCGGTGCAAGCGAGCACGAAGGCACGGGTGTCAGCATCCATTGAAGGCCACCAGAAATGTCATTTCTGAAGGGACAAATTCGGCTAATACTAAGATGACATGCGAACTGGCAGTGTGAACCCATTGATGGACCTGTGTGCGGCTAGAATCAGTTACACACATACAGTTACCAGGGCCATTTTCTGGGTCCGGTTGAGTTCCTTGGTCTTCCTTGATGAAAGATTCAATTTTACAAGTCACTGCGGCCACCACGCACAATGAGGGAAGGATGGTATCTGGTCTGGCTGGATTGTTGTTGGGGACAAACTGTCGGTAGAAGGCGTCAGGCTTGATGTTTCTGGAACTGGGTTGGTAAGTGAGAGTGAAACTAAATCCTCCGGAAAACAGTGTCCAACGGGCTTGATGGGAATTGATTCGTTTGGCAGTCAGGATATGATCCATCCAAGTGATGAAAGGGTGTTCTACCCCTCCAGAGCAAGCTTGATTGAGCAGTTCCATGTTCCAAATATCATAGTTACCCTCATTGGGGGACAATCGGTAGGAGAAGAATGCACAGGGCCGGGGTTCCTGGTCAGAAGCTTGAGTGCTGGGAACGAACAGCTCCAACCCCTCTATCTGAAGCATCGCCCTCTACAATGAACTGACGTGAAGGGTCTGGTTGGATGAGGAAAGGTGCTGATGTAAAGTGTTTCTTTAGCTTGGTGAAGGAAGTATCAGCCTCAGGGGTCCAGGAAAAGGGGGGTAGCGGAAGAGGTGAGTTGGGTAAGAGGAGCGGCAATGCAGTAGTCTCTGATTGACCTGTAAAAGTTAGCAAAGCTCAGAAACCGCTGGAGATTTTTCAGGGCAATGGGTATGGGCCACTCTAGCATTGTCTGAATCTGTCTTTCCAGGATCCATCTTCACCTGCACACTTTCAATGATGTATCCTAGAAATCCAAAAGAGTTGACATGGAATTCACATTTTTCAGCTTTAACAAGCAGTTTGTCCTACAGTTGTCTTTTGAGAACTTGCCTCATATGCTGGATGTGTTCCTCCATGTTCTGGGAAAAGATAAGGATATCGTCTAGAAACAAAAACTGACCAGTTCAGGAGATCACCAAGGATGTTATTGACAAGACCCTGGAAGACAGTGGAGGCATTGGTCAATTCGGACATGACTAAATACTCAAAGTGAGCAAGAAGGGTATTAATATCAGTTTTCCATTCATCTCCTTCTTTGGTTTGGACCAGGTGGTAGGTGTTTCTAAGGCTGAATTTGGAGAAGATGGTGGCTCCCTGGAGTGGCTGAAAAGCAGAATTAATCAGAGGAAGAGGATATTTGTTTTTGACTGTTATGATATTTAAACCACGGTAGTCAATGCAGGGGCGCAATGAATGGTCTTCCTTGGAGACAAAAAAAACAACATACAGTAACAGGGGACGATGATGGCCTTATGATACCTGCGGCTAGGGAGTCATTGATGTATGTCTCAATTACTTCTCTCTCAGGTCGAGACAGGTTGAACAGGCGGCTGGAAGGCAAGGGTGCGCCCTGGAGCAGGGCAATGGTGCAATAATAAGGGCAATGTGGGGGGCTTACTAAAAGCTTCTCCCAGGTCATGGTAAACAAAGGGAATAGAAGACAGGTCTGGGGGTTCGGTGTCCGATGAAGGAGTAGCAGCCTGTGCTTGGGCTAGGGTAGATTTCAGGCAAGATGAATGACAAAAAGAGCTTGAGCTCTGAACTTTATTGGTGGACCAATCGATGTGGGGATTATGTAGTTTTAACCAAGTTTGACTGAGGACCAAGGGGGTATGAGGGGAAGAGATGATGTGAAATTGAAGGACTCGGATAGGATGAGATGCAGGAGCTCAGTAATGGGAGCTACTTGAGCAAGGATCTTTCTATTGAGGGTGTGGGCATCAAGGGGAATGTCGAGTGGTTGAATGGATATGCCGGCTTGGGAAACAAGGGCAAAGATGGAAGATGGCTAGCTTTCTCTCTATGGCGCTCATGAAGACGATTATCCAACTGGTTAGGGAAATTAAAGCATCTAAGCTGCCTGAGTCATCCCTAACCACTAACTCATCTTTAACTGAATCACATAGCCCATTGAGAAACACCCCCTGAAGTGAAGTATCATTCCAACCCGAATCTGCAGCTATGGTCCTAAACTCAATTAAATATTCAGCTACACTGCAGGAATCCAGACACAGTAACAGGAAGCATTTGGTAGCGGCCCAGCCATTAACAGCGTTGTCAAAAACGTCTCATTGCAGCAACAAAGCTAAGGTAGCTGATGCCCAGGCTAAAGCATTCCCCCTAAGTAACCCCATGATATGAGATATGTTTGCCTTATCAGTTATGAAGGTAGAGGGTTGTTGCGCGAACACTAGATCAGAAAAGACCTGCATGTCCCCAAGTCTCCAGCGTAGAACCCTGGCACTGGGATGTGAGGTTCCCTGGGCTGGACCACTAACTGGGCTGAAGGTTGTACTGGAGCAAAGGGGCTAACTGGGGCTGGAGAGGAAAGCTGTGTGGAAACCTGGTTGACTTGAAGTCCAATCTGGGCCACGTTGATCAAGAGTGACTTAAGGGTTTCCATGAAATTGCAAAGGATCTGGTCTTGTTGTCCAACAAGGGCGCCCTGGGTGGAGAGAGCTCGGTGGAGGTGGTCCAAGTCTGCTGGGTCCATATGGCCAGATTGTTTTGTTACGATTAGTAGAGGTGGACCAAAACGCAGACACAGACAATGGAATTAAGTAATATAAAAAGGGGTTTATTGTAGGAATAAAAGGGGTATGAGAAGGTGATGGCGGATGGCAGAGCTGAGGAGGATGGTGGTTAGCATAGTTGAGCTGAGCTGGACAGGCAGACAAGGGAGTGAGCATGGCTGGCTGAGGATAAGCTCGTGGGGTATAGTAAGCAAGCAGGCAGGCAGGGGGACCGGAGAGTAGTGATCCTGGAAGCACAAGGAAACATGGTAAATACATGTAATGCAAACAACACGAGGAATAACTCTGAATATGCTATTGCAGAGCAGACGAGGGCGAGACTGCCACGGTAGTTGAAACAATGATCTAGCGATTAGTGGATGGAGAGCCGGAGTAGATACACCTGTTGAGATGATGAGCTGATGGAAGGCAGATGTGTAGGCTGGACAGGAGAGGAGAATGAGCTGCAATGAGGAGGGAGCCGGAGAGTGTCAGTGAAGGAAACCACGCCCACATCACATACACACTCACACGGACAGACAGACAGACAGACAGGGGGAAAGGGAAAAACATGGAAACACAAGGGAAACAACTGGAGACACGGCCGGGACTGTGACAATTTTTTTCTTTCCACCTCTCTTACGCAGATGCTGTCTGCCTCCTTCACTCTGTCTGTCTGTCTGTCTCTCTCGCTCATTCGGCTGGTCAGTTCTGTTAGCAGTCTAAGGTTACCTTATATCTCCTGCCTGACAGTAATCTTAAATGAGCATTTTGCTTTACTTCATATTCATTCCGATGTGCCCACGCCCTGAAGTATCTTTCCAGTCTCTGTAAAACAGGGAGAAAAGTTGGTCGAATTGAATTCCGTGGTGATCTGATCTTTCGTGTCCAATTACAAAAGTAGGGCTGCAAAGCGATATGAACTCCGCAAGGCTTTGCTTGTCTAATTATTTTGAAAAGTCCAACGAAAGGGTTTGGTACCAGTGAGCTGGTAATGGGAGAGCCTCGAGCCCCATGCTGAGCAGTGTCTTGTAAATGGTTTTCACCCCGTTTTACCCGAAAGGTCCCCCGGACTCCCAACAGGATAGTCAGGGCCCCCCTACGCAGGCTGTGATATTTTCCCTCTTGTACTTCTGCTGCAATGAATAGAGAGCGAGAGAGAGAGAGAGAGAGAGAGAGAGAGAGAGAGAGATCCAGAACGCAGACAGAGGGTTTCTATGCATGTCTGGCAGATGTCCTCCCCCTCTACCTGTCATCACGTGTCCAGGGTGAGTTAAGGACTCTTGTTCCTCAAATGTCATTAAATGTTGATGTGGGTCAAGAGGTGCGCGGCTCTGTTCACCTGTATGACTCTGTGCACCCCGTCCCTCCGCGCATGTTAATGCAGGTCAACTAGATTACCCTCTGTGTGTATTTTTGTGACTGTGTGTGTGTGTGTGTGTGTGTGTGTGTGTGTGTGTGTGTGTGTGTGTATTTTTGTGACTGTGTGTGTGTGTGTGTGTGTGTGTGTGTGTGTGTATTTTTGTGACTGTGTGTGTGTGTGTGTGTGTGTGTGTGTGTGTGTGTGTGTGTGTGTGTGTGTGTGTGTGTGCGCGCGCCCACGCGTAAGTGAGAGAGGGAGTATGTGTGAGCAGGGGCGTTCACACACTCGAGTGTGATATGAGTGAAAGTGTGTCGATTGTAAATAGAATGTTAATGTGGGTTAAATACTGTCACCTAATGTTTTAATAATGCAGCTCAATTAATAACAACACATAGCAACAAGGGACCCCCAACTCCTCTTGACTCTTCCTTCCTTCCTTCCTCCCTCTCTCCCTCAAATTTCCCCTTTTCTCTCCTCTCCATTATTTTCCCTCTTGTGCTACAGGCTGTTGTCTGTGTGTGTGTGTGTGTGTGTGTGTGTGTGTGCGTGCGTGCGTGCGTACATGTGTGCGTGTGTCAGTTTGAGCAGCTGTGTGTGAGAAAAAAATTTTCCAATCAAAATATTTCCATGGTTGGTAATGATTTCTTGTGTGTGCGCGGTGTGATGACTGTGTTTGAAATCCTGCAACGCTCAAAATAGCTGACGGCTACTTGAAATGCTAAACAAAGGTCCTAATGGCCGACAGTGCAAAGGAAAAATGTGTGTTTGTGTGCGTCTACGCTTTGTCTATATTGCCATGTGAGGCCATGCCATCTGATGCCATCTGTGGGGCAGGCCTTCAGGGCAGGGGGTGGAATGCTGTTCATTAACTCACACCACATGACTCCCGGGCTAGAGCACTATTATTGTATGTGTGTGTGTGTGCGCATGTGTATGTGCATGCATAAGTGTGTGTGTGTATGCATGCACAAGTGTGTGTGTGTGTGTGTGTGTTTGCATGTGTGTCTGCATGCATGTGTGTGTGTGTGTGCAAGCGTGGATGTGTATGATTGTCTGTGCAATTGTGTGTGGTTATATTAGGTAGTGTATTAAAACCTATCGCAATGCCTACAAAAGGTTGGTTACTCTAAAATGAATGCCATGTTCTGTCCATCTTCCCTCGGTCCCTCAAATTCCCTGTTACGTTCTCTCTCTCTCTCTCTCTCTCTCTTGCTCTCTCTCACTCTCGGTGGGAGAATGGCATTTTGAACCTTAAGGACTCTATTAATCAGTGCTTTATCACTATCGATGCTTCCTCTGGTCCCTCACAACTAGTTTGCTGCGGCACAACAGAAAGTCCTCCTGCCATGTCAGTAGGACGCACGGTGTTCAGCTTTAACAGGTAGGTGAATAAAACGTGCTGTGTCATCACTTCGCCAACTGGATTAGGGGCTTGTAATGATTCAAGAAGGCCCGTCGGTTCCCTAACACAGCAGACATCTGCTTTCAGAATATAGATCAAATTTTCTTTCCGTTGTAATGGCCTGTGTAGGAAATACCGTAATTACATTTGAAGCCATTTAAGAAGATGAGAGCTGGAAGTTGATTATCTTTCTACCAGCGCCCTTCCACTAAATAGTACCTTTGGAGCTGTGTCGCATCAGTCGGTTCAGATGCAGAGATGAACAGAAGTTTCCCTTGTGTAAATTCTCCCAAATCCTGCAAGTTCAGATTTATTTTTTTTCTGTCTTGACGATATAGACTACATCTGTTTCGATTTTATTTCCTTCCCTTCCAAGTTATTCAAAAAGCTCACAGTCCTCGCTGTGTGCCGCTTGTTTGCAAGGGTTTAGATTGGAAGGATTTTTTTGTAATGTGTCCTTTAGCACTGACCTCCTATTCTGCCCATGCACAATCACGCCATGCACAGGCACACAGGACAAACACACTCAAAGCCACACACACACACACACACACACACACACACACACACACACACACACACACTCTCATGCATGCATGCATGAATGCACGCCCGTACACACACAAACACTGCTCTGAGGAAGTACAGATTCAGCCATCATTTCTGCCTCACTGCCACACAAACAGGCTTGCAAATGCCTGGGGACGGTTCACCATTGATGTGCGTGCATGCACACATACACACACACGCAGCCATACATGCAAACACACATGTGCGTCACCGTCCCCGTGGGACCGGGGGCATGTGTAAGGCACTTGGGGATGCCAGCACATATATGTGTTGCATTGTCCTTTATATGTGTCACATAAATGATGAGCCTATAGATTAGTCACCCGGAAGGTGCTAGAAATATAGACCCGGGCCTTCTCACATTTTCTGGGATGTAAAGGTTAGACGCCTCTTTAAAATGAAATCACTCTGCTTGGCTGCTCTTCTTGTTTAGAAAATATCGTTGTCTCGAGTCGCGCGCACCACCGCATGATAAGCTCGGTACCCACCCCCACCCCCAGGGTTTTCAATATACCCGGCCTTATTGCCCTTCAGCGTGACAATTGGAGCACCTCAGCATCTCAAAATGCATCAGAATAACAAAGAGGTGCAACAAAATCAGAGGATTTTCAGGTTAATCAGAGGAGGCGAGGAGCACAGACGCTCCTCTTCGGTGTTCGGGCTCCTGCGTACACCTTGTGTTCATACTGGCATAGATGCCAATTTATGAGAAGGGTTGTGGGTGCTCCTCTAAAAGGAGAAGCATAAAACTGCGCACAGCTTGTTTTTGTTTTGTTTTGTTTTGTTTCCTTCCCCATTTTCTCCCCCGCCAGAAAAAACTAATTATTGTCACGAAAGTAACACATCAACGCTCGACGCAAACTTTTCTGATTTTTTTTTTTTACACCTTCCTATGAAAAAAATGTCACACAATATTGAAAGATATTGATATTCAGTGCACATAAGTTACACGCTTGAGACTCGGCAATGTCAAAGAAGAGACATGCGTAACCTCATATTTCTTAAAGTCACATTTTTCCCCCCTTTTTCTCCCCAATTGTACTTGGCCAATTACCCCACTCTTCCGAGCCGTCCCGGTCGCTGCTCCACCCCCTCCGTCGATCCGGGGAGGGCTGCAGGCTACCACATGCCTCCTCCGATACATGTTGAGTCACCAGCCGCTTCTTTTCACCTGACAGTGAGAAGTTTCACAAGAGGGATGTAGCGAGTGGGAGGATCACGCTATTCCCCCCAGTTCCCCCTCCCCCCAAACAGGCACCCCGACCAACCAGAGGACGTGCTAGTGCAGTGACCAGGACACATACCCACATCCAGCTTCCCACCCACAGACACGTCCAATTGTGTCTGTAGGGATGTCCGACCAAGCCGGAGGTAACACGGGGATTTGAACCGGCGAGCCTCGTGTTGGTAGACAACGGAATGCCCTTCGAGGTTCCGCGCTGTCTATTGGCCGACGCAACAACCAATCATGTCTACTTCCATGCCTACACCCCGTTGGATCCAGCATCAACCATCATTCAAGGCCAAATGCCGTAAGATAACTGCAGATGTGGGCCATATTTGGGCCAAGGATTCTTTGCTTTCTGGGAAGCCCCTGGCAGTTTCCTCCTTTTCCAGGTTTCCCTCCCCCACGAGAACTCTCTAAACATCTTCTTTTTTTTTCGAGACTGCGGCTCTCGGCAAAACTTTTCTCGCCGCCCATAGGATTTCAACTTCTGTTTTCCACGGCAGTTCTTCCCATCTGACCATCAAGCCCAGTCCTCTGAGTCTCTGTAGAGAGGCTGCGGTGGAAGCCCGACACCCCGACTTGTGGATTTTTCATGAGGAGCACTTGACTTATTTATCTCTACATTAAACAGTTATCGCTCAAGCTTTCTTTATTCATCTCTCCTCTTCATCTCGCCCTGCCTTCATCTCTGCCTGTGTGCCTCAATTCGCTGTTTCCTTCCCTCCACTCTATCCTATTTCACCCCCGTCTCTCACTTCGGGGCTCATGGAGCCTGATGCCAGTCTTTAACTCGCGACCCCGCCCCCACTCCCTCTCTCTTCTTCCCTTGCCCCTGTCCCCCCCCCCCCCACTCCTACCCCCCCCCTTCTTTTTGAGTCATGAATTTATTATGCGAATCAAAATAGAGCCATGGCTCTTTGTCCCTTTCTTGGCGTGTCATTGCTCTGGAATGAATAATTCAGGGAATGTGGGTGAAATTAGGATCGGGAGGGAAAGAAGCATATTTTGCAGCAGCACCATTCAGGCTATTTTAGAACAGCGAGCTGTCAGCGCCTTTCCAGCAGAGCTCACTCTCTCACTCTTTCTTCCCGCTCTCCTCGTGCTTTCTCTCCTCCCTCCCACTAGTTCACTGACTATCAGAAATTAAGATAGAGGAGATTTGTCTCTCTCTCTCTCTCTCTCTCTCTGTCTCTCTCTGTCTCTCTCTCTTCTCTCCATCCTTGGGAAGGAGTGCTTGCCAAAGCAGAAAGGCCAGAATTGACCTCGGACGTGGTCGGCGCCGCTCATTGTGTGCCTAATATGCGTGGCAGCACGTGTGTTGGGTTACTCTTTACAATAAGGGTACAGTAATTAACCAGTAGTAAGCATTAACTAACAGTTAATTAACAGTTAACTAATGTGTTTAGTAATCATTTGCTAATGGTGTTCATCATTCACCGATATTAGAGAGTACCTTAATTAACCTGTAAACCATTAATAAATATTAATAAGAGGAACTTGTTAACACTTAGTTAACGCTTATTAGAGTTGGGGTTGGTTAATGCTTATTACTGTATTAACTACTGTTACTATGGTTAGTTAACTCTTAATGAACTCTTAATGCTTATTACTGTATTAACTATGTTAATAGGGGTTATTAACTCTTAATTAATGCTATTACTGCATTAGCTCGTTTCAATTAATGCACCCTTATTGTATTTTGTGTGTGTGTGTGTGTGTGTGTGGACATCTGTTGTTTCCTTTCTTATTTGTCTCCAGTATGTTTGGAGATATAGGTTTGTGTATCTTCCCTTAACACGTCCCCAAAGGGTTTTCGGGGTTTTTTTTCCCAAGCATGCCAGCTTAGATGCCATTTGTGTTTGGCTGCGTATTCTTTGTCGCAGCGAATGCAGATGACAACACTTTATGTGATTGGTTGGTCACCGACATACACCCACGGAGGCGGCTATTAAAACCGCTCTGAATTGCAAATCACTTTGATTTGTATTTGGCATTTGGCTTTTCTTTTTTTTGTTTTGTTGAAATGTCAGCTAACAGTGGTGGCGTACCGGGGGAAGTGAGAAGTTTGACAGGCTGGCGGCGTTGACCTGGCACGACTGTACCGGGGAAATTAGCAGGGTGCAGCGGTATGGTTTGAATGTTTATTTCTTCAAATCAGACGTCCTGCTTAGGATGCTGAATGGTGCAGTAGCATCCTGGCAGGGAATTTGATACCCCTCTGAGGACTGTGAGAGAGGATGCTGGGTAGTCTCCTACCTACAAACACACTACACACACACACACACACACAGACATGCACACATAAAAGACACACACATTGGGGAAGCCCATCCTGGCACACACATATGTGTAAGCACAATGCAAATAAAATGTGCACACAGCCCCGTGCATGATTATTCTCTCCCTCCTGGGGCATGGTGGGGGCCTGACCTCGCTGAGAGAGAGCGAGACAGCGAGCGGGGAGAGGGAGAGAGGAGCGTTTAGAGAGAACGAAAATGAGAGATGAGAGAGTCCTTGAATTTTAACCAGATGCTCCCTGGGGAGAGCTCCCATCATCCCCGTGTGTGTCTTAAATGCCGTCGTCCCACAGCTGCCCTTAGAAGCTCAAGGACCCCGACTGCCTTAATATCCTCCCAGGGATGCTCGTCGAGCCATCACTCATTCTGCCACCATGGGCCGAGCGTCATGTGACAAATCACCTTTTTTTTTTTCCGCTGGCCCTCGACCCACTTCTGCTGCAGAACGGTTGTGTGTGCATAGATGCGTCCCGCAAGTCCGAGTTGATTCGGACCGGGGAGTCGAATCAGTTGTCAGTGTACACGAGCGACCTAACATGGCTATCCTGCTTGTGCACCCATGTGTGCAAATGCTGTGCGTGCATGTGCAGGGGTTTCCGAGACCCGTGCACATCCATACGTATTGCAGCCTGGTATGGAACGGAAGGGGGGACGCTAACGGGAGCTGTCAGACAGCAGTCTGTCAGGATGTCCTCTGTACATCGCCAGTCTGATGTCTCTCAGCAAACCAGCCCTGACCTCTCTGCAACCTGCCTCCGTGTATCGCCCCCAGGTCTCTCGCACCCCATCTTTTTTCCTCTCTCACCTTCTTCTGTATCTTTATCTGGCTATCTATCCATCCGTCTATCTATCTATCTATCTATCTATCTATCTATCTATCTATCTATCTATCTATCTATCTATCTATCTATCTATCTATCTGTCTATCTGTCTGTCTGTCTGTCTATCCTCACCCGCCCTCAGTGTTTCATGCTGTCACTTATTTGTTTTTTTCACCATTTTACCCTTTTCAATCCTCCTCTATCCCATTATTTGTCCCTGACCTTTCCAGAAACTTCCTCCCCAGTGGTCCCTCTCCTCTTCCTCCTCCTCCTCACCTTGATATGTGTCCCTGTTCACTTCCGTGCTGTATTTGCAGTGTCTGCTCAGGTGTGTTGACGTGCACAGACTCTGTGTGTGTGTGTGTGTGTGTGTGTGTGTGTGTGTGTGTGTGTGTGTGTGTGTGTGTGTGTGTGTGTTCGTACAACATCCCTGGTGAGATGGAGACTCAGGATGTGTGATCAAAACCTAACCACATACTTTTGTGAAGACCATCTCTTACACACACACACACACACACACGCACACACATTCATGCACAGTCCACGTGCATGCACACAGACACAAATCCAGATAAAGAAAGACATGCTGACACACAAATCTACACACACAAACACACACACACACACACACACACACCTGGTTGTACAACCACAAGCTGAAGGGTATTATCAGTGCTCAGTGATTGTCGCCTTTGTTTCCTAAACAAAAAAGCATTCGCCGCTCTCATCCACATCTGCCGCTTTCTTTAATTCCACATCTCACTCTCTTTCTCTCCCTCTCTCTCTCCCATCCCCTCTTCCTTTGCTCCATTTTATTTTCTTTTTCACCTCTATATCTCTGTTCACCCCCACCACCACCACCACCACTACCACTACCGCCACCCCCTCCTTCATCCCCTACACTTGAAACCCTCAGTGACAACAGCTCCCATTGGTTCCACCCGCGGACTCGGAGAGACGGCGAGCCAGTCAGCTCGCGGGCTAACAGGGTCACCATTTCCATGAAGCAGTGCGGTTGCTCCGCCGTCTACATCCCTCACATCTACGCATATGGTGTGCTCTCACTCCATCTCCCCTACCTATCCTCACCCCCCACCCCCCGTACTAGAATAACCCCTTAAGACAAGAGTGTCTTACTCGGTTCGTTCAGCTGCCGGACCGACACGGCTCTTCCTGTGTGAGGTCACATTCAATGTCAAGTTCACGCACCGTACGCTCTTTTCTTTCTGTCGTTTCTTTTTTTGGTCAGGTGTGCGAGAGCTGGAGTGCGCCTCAAGAAGTGAGAAACTCTCGGCCGCCGCAGCTGCAGCCCGCTACATGCAGCCCGCTACATGCAGCCCAATACATGCAGCCCGCTACATGCAACATGACACGCAGCTCACAATCAGCTCATATATTCATTTTTCAGCCCGTGTGCATACTCAATGTAAATTCTTCCTATGTGGGATCCGGTACCAGGCTCCTCTTCAAAAGATGGGGTGAAGAAAGCTGTCAAAACACCCCCCCACCCCCCACCCCACCAGCTCTTCTTCCAAACCCATCCCGTCCCTCATTGTTTACTTGCCACAGTGCCAGCCGTGTCTTTGTGCGACGGCACCACTCGGGCTGCATCCGGCTGTGCAAATGACACGCGAATTTCCCCCCCACCTCCTCACAGCACGCACGGCCCCTTCTTACACCATTTTAAAAATTCCGCCGTCCCTGACGCAAACGTGAGCCCGTTTTTTATGCTCGGCGTTTGAAAACAGAGCGCACTTTAAATTCAGGGTGTCAGCTGAGGTTTTCCCCCGGCGGAGTTTGTGGGTTCGGAATAAGCGAGCGTCTGTTTGTTGTGATGCGCCGTCAGCTCTCGGAGACGAGCCGGTGGGCTCCTCTGCCAGCATCCGAGGGAGCGCCAGTACTGATTTGCATCATTAGACTCTCTCGACTGTGGAATAGGTTTGACCTTCCGCCAACACCACCGACTGGGTGAAATAGTCCTCCCCTCACCCCTCCCCACCCCAACCCCGACCTCTCCTTCATCCACTACATCTCCCTCCATCATCTCCCTCCTCCCGAGTCCAAATATTTCTCCACCGCTCACACGTTTTGTTTATGTTCTCCAGCTCTCCTCTTCTGTATTTCTGTCTTCTGCCCGCCATCTTTCCTTTCATTCCCTCATTTCTCTCTTCACCCTCTCATCTGGCGTTAACGAATTCCCTGTTTGCCTTCCACCTATCTAATGAGCAGGAAAATTCAATTAATCCTTTTTCTTCTGTATCCAAAGGGTATAAATATGTTCCCCAACATCTACACACACACACACACACACACACACACACACACACACAACTCTGCAGGCTAGCAAAGGGCCCTCGCTTGATGAGAAGCCTGGAGGGAAATGAATTCTTCCTCAGTCTATTGTTATTATCACAATTGCTGGCTGCGCCGGTGCTGAGGAGAAAACGTGATTTACCTCCCAATGACCAGGCCTTCTGCTCCACAATTTAGATATTTGAGAAGTTATTAGCCTCAAGAGAGGAAATGACACCAGACATGAACTCCCTTCATATCCTCTCTGCAGTTTATTCATCAGCATTGGGATGGCAGGGCCTCGTGTTTACACTGTTCTACCAGGATTAGGGGTCGTCTAAGTCTGCCCAAAGAAAGCCGAATCGGTTCATTCATCGACTTTTCGGTGGTTTTCTTACCTGGATTATTGGGCATGCCTAGAGATGTTTAAGTTTGATGTCTTGTGGGGCGTCCGGGTGGCGTGGCGATCTATTCCGTTGCCTACCAACACGGGGAGTCCGGTTCGAATCCCCGTGTTACCTCCGACTTGGTCGGGCGTCCCTACAGACACACTTGGCCATGTCTGCGGGTGGGAAGCCGGATGTGGGTATGTGTCCTGGTTGCTGCACTAGCGCCTCCTCTGATCAGTTGGGGGGGCCTGTTCGGGGGGGAGGGGGAACTGGGGGGGAGGGGAAATAGCGTGAACCTCCCATGCGCTACCTCTCTCTGGCGAAACTCCTCACTGTCAGGTGAAAAGCGGCTGGCAACTCCACATGTATCGGAGGAGGCATGTGGTAGTCTGCAGCCCTCCCCAGATCAGCAGAGGGGGTGGAGCAGTGACCGGGAAGGCTCGGAAGAGTGGGGTAATTGGCCAGATACAATTGGGGAGAAAAAGGGGGAACCCCCCCCCCCCCAAAAAAAAGAAAAGTTTGATGTTTTGTTTGGCAACATTGGTCCTCGTTTAGTGCACAAACTGATACCGCTGTGTTGGTGTCGTTCCTACGACATCATAATTAATGGTGCTCCAGGACCATCATTGCAACAGACCAGTCACGTTGTTGTGCTAACGTGCCTTCGCCACACGGGGGAAAAGACCGGAAATATACCAACGCTAACCTAAAATAACCTCAACCACAACCTAACCCTAACCTTACCCTAACCTTAACCGACAGCTAACCTTAACCTAACTGAACCCACGCTAACCCACAACCTAATCCCACAACCGTCTTTGTCCCCGAGTTGCAAAGGCACGACAGCGCAGCAGCGTGATTGGTCGGTTGCAGTGATGCTTCTGGAGCAACGTTAATTATGATGTCCTACGAACAACACCAACACGGTGGTGTCAGATACACCTCGTTTAGCAGCCCAACAAACACGATACTGTCAGACAACTCGACAAGAAACCTCCCGGCAGAAAGCCTGTATGACTCTGAGCAGTTATGTGGGTGTGTTTTAATACACTTTGTGAGCCTGTCCTGCTGCAGATGTGAGTAAAAGCTCTAACAGGGGCTAATGGGTGTGATGAAGCTTTCTGTGGTCGGTTTGGGAGATAATTGATGAGTCGTTTCAACCCTTCACCAGCTGATAAGGTCACGCTGGCCCAAAGGCAAAACTATTTCATGGCTGTTTTGTTATTTGTCACGTGTCATTCAGAATGATCGGTGGCTTGCTTTGTATTCTATATACCGCCGTCAAGTTTTGTCATCAAGTACTGTCGTTGATAGATCTTCTATTCCTTCTACTTCTTTTTCTCCTGCAAGCCTCCCATCTTTTGCTCCCCCTTAAGCAGCATTGAGAGTCTAAAAGGCTCTGTGGTTCTGGGCTAATTAGACCCCACCGTAAACTGTTAAATGGGTTTTACACAACATACTTACGACACACATGTACACAGAGATACAAGCCAGTGCACACATACGTAGGCTCGGTTCTTCCCAGGGATTGCAGAGCTTAGGCAGTGTACACACCACACTTAATGACTTGTAAGTCTGTTATCGGCATACTGGCTGGCAGGTAGCCAAACCTCCGTGTCAGCGGAGAGATCTCTTCATCTTTTCCTAAGAAGACCATGTTGCACATTGCGCTGTACCGCAGGCACACATGCCTCACGCCTCGTGTCCGAGGGACTCTTCTGCTTTCCACGGTATCTGGACAAAGGTGACTTTCTCACATCATCTGACACCAGCTGAGGAGCCGGACTCTCGAGCAGGCTCCAACCTGCTTGCTAATGAGGCAAAATCCCACCGCTTGGGAAGCACCCTACCGGATAACATGGCCGCCCTCCTTCTGCTCTTTCCCGCGAAGTTGGGACACAGATGCCACCCTGCTCCAAAAGGAGAGAGGAGAGCTTGCACGGGAAAAAAAATCCCTCAGTTGGAGAAACACAATTGAAGCTCTCACCTGTGGGCTTGCTGCCGCGTATGGAAGGCCACATAGACTTAAGCATAAGGTGTCCATGCATGTATTCTGAGAGCACGAACATACATATGAGAGCCATAGGCACTGCTTACGGCAGGGTGCGAGAGATAAGCATCGAAACAGGCCCAAGTTTGGTGATAATGACTGGGTTGGTTTTGCTGGGATGTAAGCCAATCTGTTCCCTTTATAGCGCTGGCATGCTGCTAATGTCCGCCGGCTCGGCCAGAATGTGCCCGACAACTGGAGATTTACGATAAAGCGAGCCATGACCCCTGAACCCGCGAATCACGTGACCTCATCGTGAGATGAGTTCCTGAAAACGAGATGTCACGGTATAAAAATAGTTTGAATGGATTTCGCCCTGGCCGCTGGAAGAATTCACCCTGGATTTGTAGTAGGAGAGAATCCAGTCTCGCTTTGGTCAACTGACTCACTAAAACCTGTAGACGCGAGGCACTTCTGCAGAGGCTGCAGGCAAGGTTACTTTCTAATAAACCAGATTAAGCCACCATTCCCTCTGTTTTTATCGTGTGTGTGCGTGTATGTGCGTGCATGTGTTAGTGTGTGTGTGTGTGTGTGTGTGCATGTGTTAGTGTGTGTGTGTGTGTGTGTGTGTGTGTGTGTGTGTGAGAGAGAGAGCGAGAGTTCTTCCCTGCGTATCCATGTATCGGTGCTAGAGCCAGAGAAAAGCAGGTCAAATCACTGCAGGGTGTGAGAATCATCAGAGTCATGAGAGCTAATGAAATGTACTAACGTTAGTCGCCGCTTCAGAAACACACACCTCAGGCACCGGTTACAGGCCCTGGCAACGGAGAACAACAACGGCGAAAACGAAAGGAAATATGTTCGTCAGATACCTGCTTCAGAACGGAGCTGATTCATGGGCTGAAGATAATGCGTCATTATTAGATAATGCCTTATTAGATATGAGAGGCCAAATTAATGATCCCACTCATGAACTGTAATTGATGACTGCTGTTCATTAGCCGAACTCGTAAGGACAATGACAACAATTACCGCCCCCCCCCCCCCCAGGGTTAGTCACACTGCTTCACTGTGCGTGTGTGTTTGCATTTATGCGTGTGTGTGTGTGTATATATATATATATATATGTGTGTGTGTGCATGCATGCTCATTTGTGTATGTGTGTGTGTAATTGTGGTTGAGTGTGTGTGTATGCTTGTAATTGTGTGTGTGTGTGTTTGTGTGTGTGTGCCTAAAATGACTTGCATAATGGATGAAGAAGTGGAACTGGGGTAGTAAACAGGCAAACATGTTAATGTTATGAGTCATACACAGCCACTTTAATCCTCAAACACCGGGAAAGGCCCAAGAATTAGGGCAAAACAAGGCGGCCATGTTTAGAAGACCATTCTTTGGTTAAAACTGAGACGTTAATAGTGACATGCGGTGGCATTGCTTTTGTGTAGTCCCGCTATACCTCTCTCTGTGGTATTTAGGAGTTTGGTGTATGTCGAAAACAGAGAGTACACCCAGAAACATATAAGGCGGAGAGGAGAGAGGTAGAAATGTCACAAGGATTTGGGGATTTTTTTTTTTTCATTAAAGGTTGAAATGTCAGTGAAGAACTGAGATGTTGTCAACAACTCCAAAGTTAGTTCTGGGGGGCATCCGGGTAGTGTAGCGGTCTATTCTGTTGCCTACCAACACGGGGATCTCTGGTTCGAATCCCCGTGTTGCCTCTGGCTTGGTCGGGCGTCCCCACAGACACAATTGGGCATGTCTGTGGGTGGGAAGCTGGATGTGGGTGTGTGTCCTTCTCGCTGCACTAGTGCCTCTTCAGGTTGGTCGGGCTGCTTGTTTGGGGGGGGGGGGTAGCATAATCCTCCCACGCACTTCCCCTGGCGAAACTCCTCACTTTCAGGTGAAAAGAAGTGGCTGGCGACTCCATATGTATCGGAGGAGACGTGGTAGTCTGCAGCCCTCCCCAGATCGGCAGAGGGGGTGGAGCAGCGACCAGGAAGGCTAGGAAGAGTGGGGTAATTGGCTGGATACAATTGGGGAGAAACCCCCCCCCCAAAAAAAGATGGGTTTCCTCTGGGTGCTGCGGTTTCCCCCACCATCAGAAAGACATGCATGTTCAGGTTTATACTCCTGTCTGTGCCCCTGAGCAAGGCAGCGGAACAAAGAACTGGAGTTTGTCCCCAGGCGCTGCACAGTGGCTGCCCACTGCTCCTAGCTACACAGCTAGGATGGGTTAAATGCAGAGAGGGAATTTCCGCACGGGGATTAATAAAGTATCTCAAAATAAAAAGTTTAAAAAAAAAAAGTTAGTCCTGTGATGAAAAATAATGTAACTTTTTACAGCGTGCAGTAGACGGCGTGCCCGGTAAGACAGCATCTGGTATCAGGGGAAAGATCCTGTACTTTGTACACTCAGTAGGCCTCACGCATGAATGTTTTCTTATTTTTCACTTATATTTGTTCTTGCACAAAGCAATAAGAGGAAAATAAGAAAACCCGGTGTGGGATTCGTGAGACTTGTGCACCGGCCAGTTTTGCTGGAACCCACCTGAGAGTGTTGATGAATTGTGTTTGATCTTAAATTGGAAGCGCGTGCCAGGCCTTTTGCAATTAGCATAATGAAACACCCCAGTAAAGCTATATAAGGGCTGCAGACTTAAGGGCTGTGTGCAAACCACAAAGCAGAAAGCCGCTGCAAGTTGAACGGTAACAGAAAAACAAAAGAAGAAAAGTCAGAAGGGAGACTGATATAACTTTGCTTTTCATTTATTCTGTAAAACACAAAGGAACTTTTTTTTTATTTTGATTTTGAGATATTTGATTGATCCCCATGGGGATCTGCATTTAACCCATCCTAGCTGTGTAGGTAGGAGCAGTGGGCAGCCTCCGTGCAGCGCCCGGGGACCAACTCCAGGTCGTCTTGCCATGCCTCGCTCAGGGGCACAGACAGGAGTATTAACCCTAACATGCATGTTTCTTTCTGATGGTGGGGGAAACCGGAGCACCTGGAGAAAACCCACTGCAGACACGGGAGAACATGCAAACTCCACACAGAGGAAAACCTGGGATGACCCCCCCAAGGTTGGACAATCCCGGGGTTCGAACCCAGGGCCTTCTATGCTATGAGGCGACAGTGCTAACCGCTGTCCCACCGTGCCGCCTCCATGATAAAAGACAAGTTGCATTGCATGCAACAGGAGAATAGAAAAGAGTCATCTCCCTTATATTCCCTTTTCCTTAGACAAAGAAAGGCCTGACCGTTGGTCAACTAAGCCATACCTTTCCCCATACCCCACTCCATCGGTCAGTGTAGATATCTGGTCATCGCTGGTTAAGGGGCCATATAGAATTACAATGGACTGTGAATTAAGCAGGGAAGATGGGAGAGAAAATAACACCCATCCCCATTGCAAACATTCCTTACTCCTCTCTGGGAAGTTCTCAAGACCCTCTTTAAAGCAGATTTATACAACAGGCCTAGAAAATCAAATACACAATGAATAAATTATAACTCTTAATGTCTCATGCCAGTTTCCTTTACACTCTCTCTCTCTCTCTCTCTCTGTATATATATATATACACTGCTCAAAAAAATAAAGGGAACACATAAGCAATGCAATGTAGCTCCAAGTCAATCACACTTTTGAGATATCAACCTGTCCAGTTAGGAAGCAACACTGATTTGTGAATCAATTTCACCTGTTGGTAAATTGTCTAATTTCCACCAGGTGGAAATTAGACAATTTGCAAGACAACCCCTATAAAAGGAATGGATTTGCAGGTGGTGGCCACAGACCATTTGCCTGTCCTCATCTTTTCTGGCCGATCTTTGGTTAGTTTTTCATTTTGCTAGTGCCCTCACCACTAGAGGTGGCATGAGGCGGTATCTGCAACCTACAGAAGTTGCTCAGGTAGTGCAGCTCATCCAGGATGGCACATCAATGCGTGCTGTGGCAAGAAGATTTGATGTGTCTCCCAGCACAGTGTCCAGAGCATGGAGGAGGTACCAGGAGACAGGCCAGTACACCAAGAGACGTGGAGGGGGCCGCAGGAGGACAACGACCCCGCAGCAGGACCGCTATCTGGTCCTTTGTGCAAGGAGGAACAGGAGGAGCACTGCCGGAGCCCTACAAAACGACCTTCAACAGGCCACTAATGTGCAGGTTTCTGCTCAAACAGTGAGAAACAGAATGCATGAGGATGGTATGAGGGCCCGACGTCCACAATTGGGGCCTGTGCTCACAGCCCAACACCGTGCAGCCCGATTGACCTTTGCCAGAGAACATCTTGGTTGGCAGATTCGCCATTGGCGCCCTGTGCTCTTCACAGATGAGAGCAGGTTCACACTGAACACATCTGACAGACGTGAGAGAGTCTGGAGACGCTGTGGAGAACGTTCTGCTGCCTGCAACATCCTCCAGCATGACCGGTTTGGTGGTGGGTCAGTGATGGTCTGGGGAGGCATATCCTTGGAGGGCCGCACAGACCTCTACGTGCAAGCCAGAGGTACCATGACTGCCATTAGGTACCGGGATGAGATCCTCAGACCCATTGTCAGACCATGTGCTGGTGCAGTGGGCCCTGGGTTCCTGCTCATGCAGGACAATGCTCGTCCTCATGTGGCCATAGTGTGTCAGCAGTTCCTGTATGTCGAGGGCATCGATGCTATGGACTGGCCTGCACGTTCCCCAGACCTGAATCCAATCGAGCACCTCTGGGACATCATGTCTCGTACCATCCGCCAACGCGATGTCGCACCACAGATTGTCCAGGAGTTGACCGATGCCCTGATCCAGGTCTGGGAGGACATCCCTCAGGAGACCATCCGTCGTCTCATCAGGAGCATGCCCAGACGTTGTAGGGAGTGCATACAGGCACGTGGAGGCCACACACACTACTGAGCCTCATTCTGAATCGTCTTGAAGAATTTCCACAGAAGTTGGATCAGCCTATGTTCTCATTTTCCACTTTGATTTTGAGTATGATTCTGAATCCAGACCTTAATGGGCTAATGATTTTGATTTCCATTGATCATTCTTAGGTTATTTTGCTCTAAACACATTCCTCTGTCTAATAAATAAAGATTTTCAGCTGAAATATTTCATTCATGGAGGTCTATATTGTGTTTTTAGGTGTTTCCTTTATTTTTTGAGCAGTATATATATACATATACAGAGATGGTCATCAGAGGTCATACGTGCATCTAAACAAGCATCTAAGAGCAAAACCAGTGCTAAAGTAAATGTGCAAGAAAGAGATTTTTTTTTTAAATTTAATTAGTGAATACAATAAGTGCTAAGAGCAAGTAACAGGGTAGTAGTTCTGGAAGAGGTGAGTTTTCAACCTGCGCCGAAAGATGGACAGCAACTCCGCTGTGCTGACATCAGTGGGGAGTTCATTCCACCACTGTGGGGCCAGGACAGAAAAGATCCGTGACCGGGTCGATCGGCAGCAAGGGCCTCTGAGCGACGGGGCAACCAGGCGTCCTGAGGCAGCAGAGCAAAGTGGTCGGGTGGGGGTGTAGGGCTTGGCCATGGCCTGGAGATAGGAAGGAGCTGTCCCTCTCACTGCCCTGTAGGCTAGCACCAGAGTCCTAAACTGGATATGAGCAGCTACTGGGAGCCAGTGTAGGGACATGAGAAGGGGAGTTGTGTGGGAGAACTTGGGGCGGTTGAATACCAGAGAAGCTGCAGCTTTCTGAACAAGCTCCAGAGGTCTGATGGCCTAGTATTATTTTTTTTTTTTTTTTATATTGCTATTGGTTCAATAGTTTCTTCTGTGGTGAGAGACCACATTGGGAGACAGTAGGACATTATTGAAAGAATGATTGCATGTAGCTATGTGTCTGAGACAGTGTGGGTGAGATATGGTCTGATCTTGTTATTAATATGCAATTTCTGGTTGAGCGTCTTCGGTAAATTATGAATGTGGTTTCAATAAGTGAGATGTGAATCGAGAGATACTCCCAAGATATTTGTAGCTTTTTGTGATGGATAGTATTTGATTTGCAAAATGAATGGGGTCCGATATAGATTTCTTAGGGGAATGGAAATACATACATTGTTTTCTTGACATTGATAGTTACATGATTAGATTTCAACCAGTCATGTAAGCAGTGAAGGTCAGCAGAGAGTTTTGAGTTTATGCCATCAGGGACATATATTAGGAAGCACGTGAACAGTCCGTTCTGAAGTTGATGTGTTGGAAACAGGAAAAATGGGCAAGCACAAGAATGTGAATGACTCTGACAAGGGTGAAATTGTGATGGCTAGAAAACTGGGTCAGAGCATCTCCATAACGGCAGGTCTTGTGGGGTGTTGCCAGTATGCGGTGGTCAGTACTTACCAAAAGTGGTCCAAGGAAGGACAACTGCTGAACCAGCGACAGGGTCATGGGCACCCAAGGCTCATTAATGTGCATGGGGAGAGAAGGCTAGCCCGTCTGGTCCGATACCACAGAAGAGCTAATGTAGCTCCAATTGCTGAAAAAGTTGACGCTGGCTATGGTAGACGCAGGTGTCAGAACACACAGTGCATCACAGCTTGTTGTGTATGGGGCTGTGTAGCTGCAGACCGGTCAGAGTGCCCATGATGACCCCTGTCCACCACCAAAAAGGCCTACAATGGGCACGTGAGCATCAGAACTGGACCATGGAGCGGTGGAAGAAAGTGGCCTGGTCTGATGAATCACATTTTCTTTTACATCGTGTGGATGGCCATGTGTGTGTGTGTCGTTTGCCTGCGGAAGAGATGGCACCAGGATGCACTATGGGAAGAAGGCGAGCCGGTGGAGGCAGTGTGACGCTCTGGGAATGTTCTGCTGGGAAACCGTGGGTCCTGGCATTCATGCAGATGTTACTTTGACACGTACCACCTACCTAAACTTTGCAGACCAAGTACACTCCTTCATGACAATGGTATGCCCTGATGGCAGCGGCCTCTTTCAGCAGGATAATGCACCCTGCCACGCTGCAAAAAATGTTCAGGAATAGTTTGAGGAACATGACAAAGAGTTCAAGGTGTTGCCTTGGCCTCCAAATTCCCCAGATCTCAGTCTGATCGAGCATCTGCTGTGGGATGTGTTGGAAAAACAAGTCCGATCCATGGAGGCCCCACCTCACAACTTACAGGACTTAAAGGATCTGCTGCTAACGTCTTGGTGCCAGATACCAGAAGACACCTTCAGAGGTCTTGTGGAGTCCATGCCTCGACGGGTCAGAGCTGTTTTGGGGGCACGAAGGGGCCCTACACAATATTAGGCAGATAGTTTTAATGTTTTGGCTGATCGGTGTGTCTACCTACCTCTCGGAGACGGGTATGTCTGTTCTCTCGGGCACCGGTTATACCTTCAGATGGAAGATCACATGAACCACAAACACACACGCCTGTGTGCACTCACGCTGGCAGACGCACTCTGACACCGGCTGTCCCTTTCCGTTGCTTTGCGAGATGCTTCATTACTGTGAGATACAGTGTGGCGACCTTGAGTAGCACAGCGCTGACGTTCATTATAACAGAAAGGATGGGGGCAAATGGAGCGAGGATTGAGAGCAGAACCAAACAAACAACACGGGAAAGTAACCCCAGATGTGCGGGAGATGAGGAGAGGCCACAGCACAACTCTCGCCGTGTGTGTCCCACTCTTCCCCGGTCCACATGAAAGCTGCCTTTGCTCGGGTTCAGATTCACAGAGAGGATCAATTCCAGGTTGAACTCCACTCTGTCTGAGACACGGGGGTTCTTAAACCAGCTCTGCTCGAGACTCGAGAACGAATCACTGCGCAGTAAAACCCAACCGGACGCCGCGCGAGCTCATTATCTGTGGTGAGACAGCAAGCTCGATGGAGCGCGGTGAGCTTACGTCACCCGTTTTTTCTGTTCGTCTCAGTGATTCAAGAACATCTAAAACAGCCTTGATAATTAATTTAGAGTTAGTAGCCATTAATTAAGCCCCCCCGAAAAAACCTGCTCCGCTTCATGTCTGGGTGGTAAAATATGTGTGGCCGGATATAAATAAGATGTTCTTTGGCAGGTTCTTGACAAGATGAAGACGGTCAAAAAAAGAAAATGGCTATACTGGGAAAGGAGCACGTTCCTCTAAAGCAAGACTTCAAAAGACTTTGCTTTACGTAAAGCACTGAAGGAAGACTGTACTCGTCCTCCCGTCCCGAGTGCTTTGCTTTTTACAAAAGCCTAGCCTAACTGTATGCACCGGAAGGAGCTGATTTTTACATTTAACCAGCATCATTTTCCTCTCTCGTGAACTTTTCTCAGATGAATTACAGAAAGTGACTTATATTTGTAAGTGTGTGACATTTTTTTGCACCTTAAGACCCACGAGCGTGGTCATGTTTTGCAGGTATGGTCTTCCTCAGAACCAGCTTTCTGTATTCCAGTGACCGTCAGACTGGTCCGTACATTTCACCTGCCATGAAGGCAGAGCTCAGGCAGACTGCCGTCCCCTAGAGCAAACCCGGTGAGGCGTATAGATTCTTGAATTCCCCCGCTAATATTTGTATATCCCAGCGATCACATTGTTTATACCTATGATGTAGTACAAACTCATCTAGGTACATGGGGATTATAAGCACCAGCTCAAAAAGCTGAAAATAAACAGGCGCATGAAATTATTCTCAGTGGGAATGAGAGCAACACGTATATATGAATTGCTCTCTGTAAGTTACCAGGTCCTATTTTGCTTTTATTTTTATTTATTTATTTTTGCTCCTTTTTCTCCCCAATTGTACTTGGCCAATTACCCCGCTCTTCCGAGCTGCCCCAGCCCCTCTGCCGACCCGGGGAGGGCTGCAGACTACCACGTCTCCGCCGATACATGTGGAGTTGCCAGCCGCTTCTTTTCACCTGACTGTGAGGAGTTTCACCAGGGGGGTGTAGCGTGTGGGAGGATCACGCTACCCCCCCCCCCGAACAGGTGCCCCGACCGACCAGAGGAGGCGCTAGTGCAGCGACCAGGACACATGCCCACATCCGGCTTCCCACCCACAGACACAGCCAATTGTGTCTGTAGGGACGCCCAACCAAGCCGGAGGTAACGGGATTCGAACCGGAGATCCCCATGTTGGTAGGCAACAGAATAGACCGCTACGCTACCCGGATGCCCCCACTTGCTTTTATTTTTATCTGCCGTGTGGTGATGAGGTCCCACACATTTCCAGAACAGACTTGTGACTGATTACATTGAGTAACATCTGACGTATGAAGGGAAACCGGCGCTGATTAAAGCCCCTCAGTAACACGGAAACACAGCGGCCATGTAACCCGCCGTAACCCACTTCAGGCAATGATGCAGCACTGATGGCCTTCTTCTAGCCCTGGCACAATGGATGTGAGTCTGAAGTGGTCCACACGTATAATAACAAATGTGGGCCTTTTTTGGCAAAGATGCGGTGCTCTGGGCAACGTGTAATCTGGATGTGACCCTGAAGTGGCCCGTGTGGTAAATAGTGAATATGGCCCAAATATCACAAAACAAATATGGGCCACCTTTGGCAAATATGTGGCACATGCGGCTTTGCTATGGCTTGGTTCTGGCCCAGATCTGGCAAACAGGAGTGGACCGCCCAAGTGCCATCAATTCATGCGGTATGTGGGCCGGATGAAGGGTCGGGTGTGGGACGGGTCCGGGCCACAGCAATTCTGCTATCTGGGAGTGTTAGCAAAGTTGAGAGTGAAGGCATGCCGGGCACGTGTACACACACACACACACACACACACACACACACCCCGCTGGCAGGATCTTTTGGGCTCGTCTCCCATCTAATCCGTTTAGCATTGTCTTTTTTGTCCGCACCCTGACCCCGGCAGCTCCTAATCTGATTTCATGGGCATTTGTGGGTGGTGGTGGGGAGGGCGGTGGGCTGTTGTTACACACAAAAAAAGTGAAGTATCAAAAACAGTGCGTTGGTTTGCTTATTTCGGATCAGAAGAGATTCACAGTTTCTCATCCAAAAGCCTGGACGCTGTTTCCTGCGTGGGACTGCAGCGCGACTTGTTCCGTTGTCCCCACTTCCTTTGTGGCTGTCGCGCGCCGGCGTGCTTGATGGATCTTGGCGCGCCCCCCGCAGATGTTCCGTTTCGGTGCCATTTGCTCGACTTTGATATCAGTCGGAGAACTGAGCCGCGAGTTCGACTCTCATCCCGTGCCACTTCCTCCCGAAGCCCCGGCGTGGCGGTGACACTTCCTCCCCGGCGCCGGCGAGAAAAGACGGAGCCTATACGCCACCCGCCGTGACGACGCTGCGCGGTATTTTGTGGGCCATCCGAGAAGCGCGGGGGGGGGGCGCATAGGAAAACACCAGGACGTGTTGCATGAGCAAGGCAGTTGTTATCAGCTGAGCTATGAGGAGCAGGTCGTCAGTGGAGGAGTAGCTTCTCTCCGAAGGATGTCTGCCTGTTTACTCATCTACTAACACAGGATCCATCTGCCCGTTTGCTCTGCGTCTTCTGCCCCGTCTTGCATGCTCATCCTTTCCATGGCTACGTCTATCAATGGTTTCCCGCCCAATTACCCCACTCTTCCGAGCCGTCCCGGCCGCTGCTCCACCCCCTCTGCCGATCCGGAGAGGGCTGCAGACTACCACGTGCCTCCTCCAATACAAGTGGAGTCGCCAGCCGCTTCTCCTCACCTGACAGTGAGGAGTTTCGCCAGGGGGACGTAGCGCGTGGGAGGATCACGCTACCCCTCCCCCCGAACAGGCTCCCCTACCGACCAGAGGAGGCGCTAGTGCAGTGACCAGGACACACACCCACGTTCGGCTTCTCACCCGGCAGACACGGCCAATCGTGTCTGTAGGGACGCCCGTCCAAGCCGGAGGTAACACGGGGGATTCGAACCGGCGATCCCCGTGTTGGTAGGCAACGGAATAGACTATCAATGGTTTCTTGACAAGAATAAAATAATCTGTGGCTAGCCTAACATCTGTGGCGTTATTGCTGTGTAACTGTGTGTGTGTGCGCGCGCGTGTGCGCGCGTGTCTTCGTTCTGTCTGTGCTGCTTCCTGTTGTACGGCAGATCAGTGCAGTCACAGGCCAGTGAAGAAACTGGGTTGACTGACGGAGCGGAAAAGTTAAAGTACATCCTAAACGAGACAGCCAGTCCACTGGGTGCATCCGTAAGGTGCGTGTGCGTGCGTGCGCGCGCGCGCGTGTTTTCTCTGCACTTGCTGACACACATCTGTGCACAACAAAGACCCGGAGTAGCTTATGTGGGTCCGGTCCAACAGGGTCCTCGTCCCTGCACTGTTTGTTTCTCTTGATTAGTGTTTAGGTAGCACACAAAGGCCGGGCCGAGGCGACGCGTCGGGAACTGGCAGGCTGCGGTGTCTTTGTTGTTTCTAATCAGCTAAAGGTCACAAGGCTGCATGTCGGTCTCGATCAGCTCACACACGCGGTGGCTCCAGGACTCGGGAGTCGGCCAGCTACCGTCCTCCCCACCACCACCCCCCCCCCCACACACACACACACAGGGGGAACGTCCTGAACGCTGCTGCTGCGCGTGCAGGTTTCACCCGTAAACACGAGCCAACCGGACGTCCGCCGCGTCGGGCCGAACAACCACCGACACCGTGATCGCACACGTGTGCAACTGACACACCGCTCAAGAGCCGACGTGAGACCAATTGGACCCGTCAGTCACGTTACAGCAAAAGCTGTTCTTACTGCTTGATGGGGGACAAAAACAAGCAAGGTCATGTTAAAAGAGGCGTGTCGATCCGTTTGTTTATTTATTTATTTTATTTTGAAGCCAGACAGGAAACTGAAGGGAAGCTGCTGTTTATTTCTACTCTTATTTTGATCATTTAAACCGAGTTTACGGGTGAAGAGGTTTGCATTTTTGCAGTAAAACCTTAAACGAGCTGCCTTGTCATGAGGACGATGTTGTTGATGGGTTTAACTGAATATAACGGTGTCCTGTCGAGTCGAACAACTGCCTTCTTGCCCCGCTCTACAGCCCCCCCCCCCCCATCAGTGCTGGCGGGATGAATTCCTCCCAAACGGTCGTATTGAAGTTAAAAGCGGCATTGTGTGGGGTGTCCGGGTGGCGTGGCGGTCTATTCCGTTGCCTGCCAACACGGGGATCGCCGGTTCGAATCCCCGCGTTACCTCCGGCTTGGTCGGGCGTCCCTACAGACACAATTGGCCGTGTTTGCGGGTGGGAAGGCGGGTGTGGGTGTGTGTCCCGGTCGCTGCACTAGCGCCTCCTCTGGTCGGTTGGGGAGCCTGTTCGGGAGGGAGGGGGAACTGGGGAGAATAGCGTGATCCTCCCACGCGCCACGTCCCCCTGGCGAAGCTCCTCACTGTCATGTGAATAGAGGTGGCTGGCGACTCCACATGTATCGGGGGAGGCAGGTGGTGGTCTGCAGCCCTCCCCGGATCGGCAGAGGGGGTGGAGCAGCGACCGGGACGGCTCGGAAGAATGGGGTAATTGGCCAAGTACAATTGGGGAGAAAGAAAAAAAAAGGAGGAGGAGGAGGAGGAGGAGGAGGAGGAGAGGGGGGGGGGGGCGCAAAAAAATAAAAATATTAAGACTCAGATCATTATGCGGATTGACAAGACCATACCAGCTCAGTCAAGGCTCCATGCCATCGCTGCTGTGCCCTCACAGGGTAGTGATGGAAACTATAGAATCCGCTGTGGCGACCCCCCCCACCCGACAAACAGGGAACACGCCGAACGAAGAAGAAGAAGAAGATATTACCAGCTCACGACATTGACAACTCGCTGCAAATCATCATCATCATCAGAAGCCGCTGCTACGAAGCGGTTCCCATTAGACAGGAGGCTCCACATGTTCTCCCCCTTTCTCCTCCTCCCTCGCGCCCTCCTGTCCGATGGGGGGGGGGGGTGAGGCCGTCGCTTGCGTTCGGCGCAGCTGCATGACAAGAGCTGCTAAGCCGAATGCCACGCTTGACTTGGGCTTAAAATGGAGTGACTAAGCACAGATTTAATACCGGACTCATGCCTACTTAGCAATGGAAAGCTCGCGCTGCCAGCCCCCCCTTCTGGAGGCACAGACTTGGGAAGCTCGCGCTGCCAGCCCCCCCCCCCTTCTGGAAGCACGAACTTGGGAAGCTCGCGCGTCAGTTTGCCGGGCAACAAGTAAAGTAAAAAGCGCTTCCCTAATAACCCGCCGGACCAACCGACCCACCGACCGACTGCTCCCGCACCACCGACGCTAAACTGCATCGCGAGAGGTTTTCGTGAGCGCGTGTTGCGTGTGTGTGTGCGCGTGCGTGCGTGTGTGTTGAATCCAGACAGGGCTCGGGGAAAATAGATGGCGGTATTGAGGAGCTCCATGCTCCGCTGCCCACATACAAAGTTCTACCAGTCAACACGGATGACCTAGTTACTCACTCTCTCTCTCTCTCTCTCTCTCTCTCTCTCTCTCTCTCTCTCTCTCTCTCTGACACACACACAGGACAGTAACGTAGAACATATTTTCTTCTGCCTGCTCTTCTCTTCACTCTGCTTTTTAAGACCGACTGGAGTCTTGACAGCACGGCCATGTTTTTAATCAGCCTAATCTGACTGAATGAACCAGGTGAGCCCCCCTGCTGGGGATACAGGCATCTGGCCGTGGTCATCAGCGCCGGAGGATCTGCATGCGTAAGCTGCTGCTGTGTGCAGGGAGAGACGGACGGGGGATGTTTTCCCGCCATCTGTTCGTGTGTTAGGTCAGGTACCTGAAGTTAGTTATATTTAGCCTCTTGCAGTTCGGTTGCCTTGCATTTCAATCCCAGCTTCTCCGTGAGAAAGGGGCCCTAAACAGCTGGCCCGTGGCGGACCCTGCCCCCCTGTCTGGCCGGCTGGGTGTGGGCTACGCCGCTGCTGGCGCCGTAGTATCTGGCTGCTGTTCGTTTATATGGTGGGCATCCTGGGGCCGCTTGGTGTGAGTTTCCTGTATGTCTGCCTCGCGAGCGTGCACGCTGTCCGTACAGGTGGCGAGGCAAGCTGTAAGACTGACCCCCCCCCGGCCCCTCAAATCAGATCAGAAGGATAGAAAAGCAGGGGCCTCCGGGTAGCGTGGCGGTCTATTCCGTTGCCTGCCAACACGGGGATCGTCGGTTCGAATCCCTGTGTTGCCTCCGGCTTGGTCGGGCATCCCTGCAGACACAGTTGGCCGTGTCTGCAGGTGGGAAGCCAGATGTGGGTATGTGTCCTGGTCGCTGCACTAGCGCCTCCTCTGGTTGGTTGGGGCGCCTGTTCAGGGGGGCGGGGGGACTAGGGGGAATAGCGTGATCCTCCCACGCGCTAGTGGGAGGATCCCGCTATCCCACTATTTCACCCCTGGTGAAACTCCTCACTGTCAGGTGAAAAGAAGCGGCTGGCGACCCCTCATGTTTCAGAGGGGGCATGTGGTAGTCTGCAGCCCTCCCCGGATTGGCAGAGTGGGTGCAGAGCAGCAACCAGGACGGCTCAGAAGAGTGGGGTAATTGGCCGGCTACAACGGGGGAGAAAAAGGGGGGACGGGGGAGTTCATGTGCTAAATAAATGGTGGATGGAAACGCACTGAGAATAGGATTTAATCACATATACACACACACACACACACACACACACACAGAAGCTGGTCCGTCTGTGTCGTGGACGACAAAGGACAGACGTAGGACACATCAGACTACGTTCAAGGATTTATTCGCCCAAACGGAGCCAGCGGAAACGAAACTAATTTGCATTCTTAATTTTTGCAACTTTGAAAAGTTGAAAATTTCGCTTGAAATTCTCTTGACAGTTGACTGGAAACACGCCCGCTGAGCACTCGGACCCACGAAGCACGTGGCGCTATGCGGACGGGCTTACATTTGGGTTATTTTAAGTCTTTTTGGCTCAGTTAAAGTAAGGGATATGGTGGTGGTGGGGGGGGTAGGGTTGATTTTGGGGTATGAGTTAGAGAAACAGGATTGACTCCAACATAAACTCTGTGTGTGTGTGTGTGTGTGTGTGCTTGATCAAATATATAGGCTCAGAGGTGCCAATCCATCATCCAGGTAAGCAGACGAATAAGTGTCTGTACAATGACCCCCCCCCCCACACACACACACACCGCATTGGCTGGTCGCGTGTGTGTGCGTGCGTGCGTGTGTGTGTGTGTGCGCGCGCGCTCTGATTGCACAGACACTTATTCGCCTGCTTACCTGGATGATGGGTTGGCAGCTGTGAGCAGGGACCTTGGCTGCCGTGACTGCATCAGTTCCCTGACTCATGCTGCTCTTCTGCCACTGACCCACAGGATAACACCTGGGGGTGGGAGGGGGTGGCGGCACGGAGACAGGCTGCATCCATCACACCGCTCAGAAGTCAGGCATAAGGGCTGAGGCTCTCTCACACACACACACACACACACACACACACACACACACACACACACACAGAAGATTAAATGGAGTAAAAGGATGGAAGGGGGGAATCTCCTCACGCTGCCGCTGATACAAATGCCATTAGTGGCACGAGGAGGCAGTAAACCCTTCGTTGTGTTTCATTTCACAATATTTCCTGTTTGCTTGCTTGTTTTTATTTTTATTTTTTTTTGTTGGTTTCTGTTTTTCCACCACATCCTCCCGTGTTTTGACGTTTATTTATGCGGTCCTCGGTAATTCAGGCCGGCTCCTCTCCCGGGTGCCGTTGTGCGGGGATGTGGAGTTTGGCGTGGCCTGTGTTGTGGTCACGGTGAGTTGTGTGTGGTTGACAGCGCGAGGCTGAGCTCTTGTTTAGAAATGGGGTCAGCCTGCACAGCAGCCTTACCGCGCCTGTGTTTTGTCTCCCAGCTATAGGAAATCAAGCCAGGTTTTCAGCCAGATCCTTTCAGATATGGGTTGTGTAAACAGCCCGTCTGCCAGCGCCGCCTCAGGTTGACAGCCTCGCCAACCTCCGGCTCGAACGCACAATCTGGCTCACCGCGGCCTGCGTCTACACCATCGTGTGCACAGGAACGTATGTTTGCCGTGTGTGTGCGTGTGTGTGTGTGCGTGCATGTGTGTGTTTGAGTGTGGTGTGCATGTGTGTGTGTGTGTATATCTGTATGTGTGTGTGTGTGTGTGTGTGTGTGTGTGCAGGTGTGCATGTGTGCGCGTGCAAATCAATACATGTGTATGCAACTTGCACACACGAGCAAGGCTGCACAAACTGGTGTGCAGACACGTTTGTGTCTCCGCGGAGAGGGGGGCTGTGGCTCCATGACTGGAACTGGTTTAAATCCTGTTTCGTCTGGTTTGGCGTCGTCGTTGCCAGCTTACCGAAACAGCTTGACAGGCCTGTGTGCTTATAAGAAGGCGGTTATGTGAGCTTAATGAAACGTTGCAGAAGAAGACAAAGCCCGCCGGTACAGGAAGTTGACAAACGTTGGCTCGTCCCTCTGTTGCTCCCCCCTCTGAACACTGCCCAATAAGCCCAAACCAACACATACATTATTAATCCGCCTGGCTCTGCCTCCCGCCAATGCAGCCATCAGAGGGTATTTTAACATGTGTGGATACCCCCCCCCCAGTGATGATGATGATATATTCTCTCTCATTTCCCCGCCACCTAGTTTCGAGGTGTTTCGAGCACTTCTGTGTTTTGGCCACTGACTCGGCACGCTGGGTCGGACTGCGTGTTCCCGTCTCAGCGCCAGGTGCTCCTCTGCCTGCCTCCGGACTGACAACGCCGTGTGGGCAGGATGACAGGTTGCCACAAGAAACGCTTTAACCCGGGTGATTCATCTCTCGTCTCTGTGCGGGGAGGAACAAAATGATTTTTTAATTCGTACAGAGAGAGAAATGGCACATCCTACGCCGCGCACCTGCACAAACACACACATGGGCGAGCGCGGTGTGATTTAAATACACGGTGACACAAACACCTATTTCGCCTCACATTTCATAGATGTTGCACGGGTGACGTTGGAGGCAAAATACCCCCGTCTCCTTGCATTGCATCATGAACTGTGTCGGAGGTTTAGTCTGTCGTTATGAATAGTGCTAATAAATCCGTTGTGTTAGAGTCTCTGAGCAGAACGTGTCGGTGCCGGGAGGAGGGAAAGGGAGAAGATAATGCAACATACATGAAAACCGCTGGGCTCGCTCACACAACTCCCAGTGTACCAGTTCTCCAAATATAACCCATAAAAGAGTGAGCGAATAGATAAATGATCTTAACCAGCTCATGTTCTTGTAATGGGATCTTGTCGTATTTTAATGCCTTGTCAGTAATGTGCCTCAGCGCTCCCTGGGTTTTGGAACAATATGACTTATTCCGCAGGAAGCATAGATAATTCATAGCCAGATGGATGTAATTTTAATGAGTTTGTGAGATGATAGGTTTTCTAACAGACTATCTTTCTTCCTCTCATCCTCTCTCTGTCCTTTCCCTTTTTTTATTTCCCCCCCATCTTTTCACTCCTGGTCCTCTATATCATTCTCTCTTTACCTTTCTTCTCTTCTCTTCTCACCCCCCACCACCCCACCTATCTTTCCTTCTGTCTTTGTGTGCAGGTGTCTGGTGCACTGACCCTGCCTGTGATAGGCTAGGAGTCACAGGACCAGGGCCATGATTGGCTCCCCTGGACCCGGTGGGCGTGCCTTAGTGCCACAGTTCCGAGCGTGGCAATGGGCCCTGGCTGCATTTCTGGTTACTATGGTAACTCTAATGTTGCCGGAAAGTGGCCAGGCGTGCCCACCGCGGTGCGAATGCTCAGCTCAGCTTCGGTCAGTGTCATGCCAGCGGCGGCGCCTTACCAACATCCCAGAGGGTATTCCCACGGAGACGCGACTCCTGGATCTGAGCAGGAACCGTCTCCGCTGGGTGCAGGCAGGCGACCTGGCACCTTACCCACGGCTAGAGGAAGTCGACCTCAGTGAGAACCTGATTGCCACATTGGAGCCCAACGCCTTTGCCAACCTCCAGAGTCTTAAAGTGCTGAAGCTGAGGGGGAACCAGCTGAAGCTTGTGCCCATAGGAGCCTTCGCCAAGTTAGGAAACCTGACCAGCCTTGACCTCAGTGAGAACAAGATGGTGATTCTGCTAGACTACACCTTCCAGGACATGAGGAGTCTCAAACATCTCGAAGTGGGGGACAATGATCTGGTCTACATATCTCACAAGGTGAGCTTGAGCATCTCATCACTATTGTTACAACTTTCCTCATTAAACATTTGACAAGTGAAAAACATTCACTTGATGAAAACAAACATCTCTCTCTTGGAATGCACAGTGGATCGATCATATGATGAATGAGTATCTTATCATTAGTAGAAACTGAATACTTTTGAAGCCCGTTGTGTTCCTCATTTTTCCAGGCATTCTCAGGACTGCTGGGTCTGGAGGAGCTGACTATAGAGCGCTGTAACCTGACATCAATCTCTGGCCAGACACTTTCCTACCTCCGCAGCCTGGTCACCCTTCACCTACGCCACCTCAGCGTCACTGCCCTAGAGGACCAGAACTTCCGCAAGCTCTCCAACCTGCGGGGTCTGGAGATCGACAACTGGCCATATCTTGAGTACATCTCCCCTCTTAGTTTCCAGGGCCTGGACCTCCACTGGCTCTCCATCACAAACACCAACATCACGTCTGTCCCCTCGGCCTCCTTCAAGAACCTGGTGCACCTCACCCATCTCAACCTGTCCCACAATCCCATCACAACACTGGAGCCCTGGGCCTTCAAGGACCTTCTGAGGCTGAAGGAGTTGATCATGGTAAACACGGGCCTGACAACAGTGGAACCCCATGCCCTTGGGGGCCTCCGACAGATCCGGGTCCTCAACTTTTCCTCTAACGAGCTGCAGACTCTGGAGGAGGGTTCTTTCCACTCTGTCAACAGTCTGGAGACCCTCAGAGTCGATGGCAACCCCCTGCTGTGTGACTGCCGTCTGTTGTGGATCCTGCAAAGGCGCAAGACCCTCAACTTTGACGGCAGGGTACCAGTGTGTGCTGGGCCAGTGGAGGTGCAGGGCAACAGCCTCAGCACCTTCACTGACTCAGCACTATTCGACCACTTCACCTGCCAGAAACCCAAGATCCGCAACCGCAAACTGCAACAGGTAACAAAATAAACAACTACTTTGGCAACTGCAACAGGTAACAAAATAAACAAGTACTTTGGTAAAAGCAAGTTTTGGATTTTAAATTGTATTCCAGTGGTTATGCTAATCACCTCTACAAGCAAAAGTATATGATGTTACATTTACATTAACTTTTACTCGGTCCGCAGACGCTCTTATCCAAAGCGGCTTACAACAGAATCAGCAATTAGCAGATAAGTTCGAGTGTCACCAACTGGCATCATAGCGTGCTACATAGTAATCATATCACAATAGTACTACAGTACTGCAGTAATAGTAGTACATGAACGAAAGCCGAAATGAAAAGTAGTAGTACATTTGCTACATAGTCATCATATGATATAGCCTGTCGATTGCATTTTGTGAAGACGCAACTTAGATCATCAAGAGGCAGAGAAGAGGAAAATCAGAGTACTAAGTAGTGTAATAGTAAACCAGGCAAGTGATGCCATGAGAAGTGCAAGTAGAAAGGGGCTGAATAGTGGACACCGACAGTAATGGTGTTTAAGTAAGTAAGAGTACAATAGTAGCAGCCAATACCAATTCATAAAGTGCCACTAGAGACCAATTAAGGATTAAGGTGGTCCTTGAAGAGGGAAGTTTTTAGGCCCTTCTTTGATGGAGTCGGTATCTCTGATACAGTGCCATGTAGCTGCAGATTTTCCCGCTGGGTTTTTATATCAGCACCGTAACTTTCATAGTAAGAAACATTTGCACATTTTCTTTCATCGGGGATTCTCCTCCATTTATCATTTCATGCACTCCTTTCTTCCATCCGCTGCAGGTTGTTGCCCGCGAGGGCCAACCGGTGAGCTTCCTGTGTCGAGCCGAAGGAGAACCCGCGCCTGCGATTGTGTGGATCTCCCCCCAGCGCCGGCGAATCACAGCGAAGAGCTCGGGGCGTATTATCGTCCTCCCTAGTGGCACGTTGGAGATCCGCTACGCCCAGCTTACTGACAGCGGAACCTACATCTGCATCGCGAGTAACGCTGGGGGCAACGACACCTACTTTGCCACCCTCACAGTCCGAGGCCAGCCGCTGGATGCCGCCTCAGCCTTTTTTCTCAACCGCTCGCTGTACAACGGCGAGTACCTCAACGACACAAATCTGAACAGCACGCGCGTTTTCCTCAAGTTCACCTTGGACCTGACCACCATTTTGGTCTCCACGGCAATGGGTTGCATCACCTTCCTGGGGGTGGTCCTCTTCTGTTTCCTGCTGTTGTTCGTGTGGAGCCGGGGACGCGGCCAACGCAAGAACAACTTCACAGTGGAGTACTCTTTCCGGAAATCGGAACCCGTAACTGGGAGCTCCTCGGGAGGGGCCAGGAAATTCAATATGAAGATGATATGAAACAACGCAGCCAGGGGTCCCTCGGGGGAGGCATGAGCACGTCCCAAAAAAACGTGTTTTACACACACAAACACACACAGCTGCTGACTCGCAAATAAAAACGAGAGAATAGTGGAGTCCGTGATTCTTCCGATCTGATTTTAGTTGTCGCTGAAAACTAACTGACCCTGATCTCACTGGCTCGCGGCGCTTTAATTCAGCTTGTGGTACAACTGTGTTTGAAGGATAATAAGGACTTCGTAGTGATCTTTTCTAAAAGCAGTACTTTGCTGCTGTTGTAGTTGCTTGGTAAGAATAATATAATGATTTACAGTAGATAGGTTTATAAGCCGGTATGATATCTGGACCGGGCGGTGGGTGGTCGTGTTTCTCCGTATTACAATATCGAGAAAATGAATATGTCCTGTTTCCTCTTACCCTAAGAGGTCTCGGACCCGGGTAATGTGATACGGAGAACGGTGGCTACCACCCGGGTCACAGCATTCATAGCTTTGTTGCTTTTTCTAAAGGCCGCCTTGCTAACAGTCTTTGCACACGCGTGTTACGTTATGATTGGGGGGGAAGTTGTGCGTCAATAACTTCATAAAATTGAATTGAAAAAAAAAAAGATTTTGCAACTATTGTGCTCGTAGTGTCCAGCCGTACCAGTTCAGACCACAGCTGAATGGTGAGCAGTGTTGTGTAGGGTCACCTCACGAAGACAACGCAACATTACCAAAACTTTCCCATGTCCGATTGGTTTTTCGACCGACAAAACAGGAAGCCGATGTCTCCCGGATGTGATCTGCTCACGTAACAGCGACGAGTCACGTAGATTATCGATACAAGGGAGAGAAAAAAAACAAATTGGCATGTTTTGAGTCATGCGATTTTTGCGACGAGGTTAGCTGTGTGAGTTTGGGGCGAGCACACTGACCGAGAGCTGCCGTGGCCGCCCGTGGCCTGGAGGGTTTGATTAGGAAGTCAAGCCCACCAGACAGGGGCCGCCCGGTAGACCAGAAAAAACACACAACCAACACAGCGGAGGAGAAAAGGAGGACCGGGTCGGTGGCAGGAGGAAGGCTGTTTGGTAGAAGGAGGGGGGGGGATATGTGACCTCTTCCTTCTTCAACCTCCCATCCCACACCCTGTCACCCGCCTGCCAATGGTGGGCGTAAAAGAGGGGTTTCCCTCACCCGCTGCCACCCCTTGACCTCGCCTCTGCTGTGTTGGCGTGAAGCTGACCTTCGCAGGGCTGCCCGGGGGGAGCAGCCTGGAAGGCCGGTACTTACTCAGAGACACATGGGGGATGCGCAGTAAGAAGGTTAGCGTTCACATACAGTACACACACACGCTAGCCACGGCGACAAAAACGACCATTCTCACGCACACTTAACACAGCAGACATGAAGTCCGGGAAAATGCTCACGGCGGCAGCCCCCACGTAGTCACACACGTCTTCTCAGGACAAAGTCATATAGCTAACTTACATATAGCTAGCTCACAGAGCGAGTGGGACTGTACATACACACATATATATATATATACCAAGTGACCCTGTTTACATTCCAGCGAGACTGTTTGTTAAACAATGAAGCCAAACTCATTGTTTAACAGAAAAGGAACATACTGTACTGCCATATTGCAAGCTGTCATGGCGATCACAAGCTGAAGTTGAAGACACACACGCCTACACACACACACAGTCGGTCAAAACGTACTTCTTACGTATGACCACATGGGGCGCCGCAGTAACCACGCGTGAGACTCTTCCCCCATTGTCTCTAAGACGGTCAGTGTGCGAATGTCTCTGCCCCCCCTAGCCCAGTGCATCCCCCCCAACCCCCCACACCCTAAACCCCCCTCACCCCCCACTGGGTCCTCCTTTGGGAGGGGTCCCTGGCTGGAGATCAAGGATTCAAATGTAAATGAAGTGGTGTTTACCCTGCCCACGCCATGTACATCGTACAGTGGAGAGTACTGTGGTAGTTTTTTTTCTTTCGGTGTTCTGTTCGCTGGTTAGTTTAGTCCCCGATATTATAACCTCCTCAGTTGACGTTTTCACTGGAAAACGGATATGACCCGCTCCAGAGCTCCTCCTCAGCATCGATGTGGGACTGTTCTGTTCTCAACACCAAGTCAGGCTCCTGCACAGCGTGTGGGTGGGTGGGGGAGGGGCTTCTTGCGTTTAGAATAATTTGCAGCAATTAAAGAATTTAAGAATCAAATCTTGAAACAAATGTTTTGCTAAATCCTCCCCCATCTCTTGAGAAGAATAACCAAAGCTTCTGTGCGAAACACGGAACGACTTTTTAATCGTGCAAGACTAACGAGGCCCGATGAATTAGACGAACCACTCGAAAGCGTCGGCGGCCATCTTGGCCCTCCTCGCCCGTGGTGTTGAGGACAGAATGCCACCTCCATAGATGCCTCCCCTCCTCGAGCCCCTTTGCTCTCCCGCTCCCCTGTATATCTCAATGGAAACTAGGTTTAGAAGACAGTGCGAATGTCTGTCGTAATTGTCGGTGCTATTGTGTGAACATCAGCCACAAATCTAACGTAGATGAGGGCGTGTTTAATTTTCTTATTCCCTCCCTCCCCTTCCCTTCCTTCCTTCCTTCCTGCCCCACCTCCCCTCCTCTTCCCTGCCCAGTTAACGTTTCCGGTCCTTGTTGTCCCTGTTCACAGTATTAGGCTGGAATATGGTTGTGTGGTAATAGACGCGTGTTCTGTGTGGTCAGTGAATAAGTGTGTTGTCGTGTTTTGATTCGTCGCTCCTCATGATGCCATCGAGCACGGAGCTAGTTGACTGGGACGACTGAGGAAAAGAAAAAGGGGTGACCCAGGTTCCCTGAGACAAACATTGGTTCCCATCCTTTGCCCCCCCAACCCCCCCCCCCTCCCACACCCATCACTGGATCACTGTTTATGGGACTTCCATTCTGCACAGAGTGCTCTGGGATTTCTCTCCCCCTCCCTCACTCTCTATCTCTCTCTCTCTGTCTATATATATATATATATATGAAAATGTATGTATTTCCCCTGGTGACATCTTTTCTGAATCACACTTTGACATACTACACATGCAGAAAAGAGGCTGGTTGCAATATTGTCCCTGCAGGGCGTGTGCTTTCATTTCTTTGGATTTCTCGCGCTGCTTTTCTGCCTAAATGTATATTGACTCATTCTGAACCGTGACACTGCCCCGTGTGTCGCAGACTGGAACCGATAGCATGCTGGTCAGGGTTCGAAATAAGCACTTGCGTTCGTTCCGGCTCTCAAAGTCGTCCTTGAGAGGTAAAGAAACTCGGCTCGCTTTGAACGGGGAGTGCTTTGAAGTTCACCGGGACCGGATCCGTCCCGCCGCCTCCGGCTCATCTGCAGGTTTCACTGTGCTCCCTGTGCTCGATTACTCCATGTTTGAGGAGCGGGCGGAAAATTGTAATGGACATAGCTAATGGGTATGATGAGTGACCTATGAGCCTCAAAAGTGCGCCTGTAGTCCAGGCTTTGATGCCGCGGCCTCCCTCCTCCGCACGGCACTGTGACAGTCCACGTTTCTGTAGATTTCAGTGGAGCTGAATCTGATTCACTCTTACTTTGCGAGTCTTGAGAAAGTAGGCTGAGCACCCCCCCCCCCCGCTCCCTCCTCCAGTTTGTCCTTGCCTGGGGTTGATGTACCGTCGTCTAGACGCCCCCATTTTACAACTGTAGAAACCTCGGTATTAGCATCCCCTCCACTGGGGAAATCTTGAAAACCCTCGCCAGCGACGAAACAGGCAACAGGCGCTGATAATCATGCCATCATAACCACATGCGTCGGAATAATTCATCCGTTGGCATGTAGCGCCTTTCCTACCCGGTTATAGAAAGCACTGGGATTCGTGCCCTTGATAGTCGTAGTGTTAAATTGCCTTTCTTCTGTTCATGACTGCGAGCATCAATTGAATTGGGGTTTTCAATATTCTCCTATTTGGCCCGATGAAAGGGAGACAGACAGATATATCAACCCCAGCACAGACCGGGCATTAGCATTGCCTGGGGGGGCCCCAGTCAATCTCACTCCACATTCCCCCATCTCCCACTAACCGTCGTGCAGCTGCTATTTTGATTAGATTTGACTTTGAATTATGAGGGCTGAGAGGAGCAGTAATGCAATATCGGGAGTAGTAAACCGGGGCTAATTTGGTGATCAATTGGTTTATCGCCCGAATGTCACGGTAAACCTCTTGGAAATGGCCGTGATGTGTGCGAAGGGAGACGGCTTTGTTTTACCAAAATCTCAACTTGCTACACATTCGTCAGATTTTGGTCATGCAGGTCGAATGACGACGGCTACAGAAATAGATAAATAATTAATAATAACTGAAAATGAGAAGAGGAGCGGGGTAATGATACTTGATACTAGTCTATAGATATTTTACCACGGTGCAGTCAAAGTAAGAGTCGTGGATCGCCACAACGCTGTCATCATACTTAAGCAGTGCCATGATGCAAAAGGCCTGGAGTTGCATGGCTTTACAAGGCTGTCCTACATTCAGAGGCCACTGGGGGCAGTCTCAGCATCGCTCAAGTCCTGGAAAAAGGCAACTCGAGAGAGTCAGTGTGCTTAAATCCTAACCTTGACCAGACAATTGCAAACGCCACCCCCCTCTCTCCTCTCGGTTGGCTTATGCTGCACCCCAGCGGTCAACACGAGTCATTGCAGCAAAGGTTCACCGCGTCATTCTGTTGATACATCATCGGCCATTAATGAACACTGCGTCGTGTCTTATGAGCAGCTCTAGGTTCTTCAGAGGCTCTTACAGTGTTTGTACAGAGAGCAAAATTGACTGTTAGTACCAAAAGTCGGTGGTTCACTGATTTTCTTAGAGCCATAGCATATCCCCCTACTCGGCCCCGAGGGTCTGGCTAACCTGGGCCGTTGCCTGCTCTCAAACACCTGCTGGAAGAAGAAGAGATATCAGGAAAGATGTCTGTCTGATGAGCCGCAGCAGTACTGACTCCCTGTGCCGGGGCTCAGTCTGTCTGTAGGTGTTTGAAAACAGCAGCGACGCCCACCGAGGCCTAACCGGTTCCACACCTTCTCCTTTATACACGGCAAAAGTATCGACGGGGAAGTGACCGTATCCACTAACCAGAAGAAGAGGAAGAAGAAAAACAACTTTTATTCTTGTGATCTTAGCAGGTTTAATCTATGCATGCCTTTTGTATACACAAACCGCCCCCCCCTCCCCTCTCGCCTCCTTTGTGTGGAGAGCCGTGGGCGCCGTTGTGGCAGGCCATGGGACTGGGCCGAAGCAAGCTGCCGCGAGGACTCGGCAGTTTTCAGACTGTGCTTTCCGTCTTTTAACAGCCAGCGAAACTATTACAACTTCTACGACCTGTGACCAGCTGAGCCGGCAGCGAGTAATAATAATAATAACCTGCTACCACATTCGATTTCCACACGCAAGTCTGAGAGTTGAGAACCCTTTGTCTTCCTGGGATGATCAAAGTGTTGCACATCTCCATTCAAACACAAAGCAGCTGTTTGAAAATGTAAGCTATAAATATAGCGATTGGTATTCCAAGCAGGACGGCGGGACCGATCGATGCCTTATGGGAATAGGATTATTAATGGCACAGTGCTATTGATCCGTCTTGAACCTTGTCGCTCCCCGGCACCCCCTCTGGAGTTGGGAGGATGGTTACAGATCACTTAGACCTGGTTGACACTCATTCCTAGGTTTCTATATTAACCTTCGCTAATATGATTTTAAACGAGACGGTGCCGAAACCCCCACCCACCACCACCACCACCACTTTATTCCAGGTCTGAGCTGATGTAACACACTTTGACCCCCCCACTCTAGAGGAGGCCGGCATTATTGGGTCTGTGTTTATTGGAAGGCTTAGTTGGCAATATTAATTTCATACACAATATACAATATACATATCATATACAATATACTTTCATATATAGTAAGAAAATATTCTTATTCTTACGGCAATCATCTCTTATTATGTTTTATATCTTTGTCTGTGTATCTTTCTGCCCGTGTGTGTGTATGTGTGTGTGTGTGTCTGTCTCTCTATCCTACACTTTAACTCCTTTCTCATCCTGGCACCAACCTCGTAAATATTCTTGAACATTTTTCATTTCTTTTGAGTTTTTACACTGATTGACCCACCTACCCACCCCCCCCACACACACACACACACACACTGAGCAGGTCATCGTTCCCTCCTGAAACCTAGGAATGGGTGCTAAGTTTTCCAATGACATGCGGGCCCAACGAGAAGACATTGTACTCCTCCTCTCCCTCCTAACAGTTCAAGCTGACAGACCGTTGGCGTGTCTGACGCTCGAGTCAGCTCGTCCGATCTTGCAGAAAGTTGCAGAAAAATGAGTCTCATTCAGTCCCACAATCATAATAATACTATACCCGAATCAGACTTGTATATTGTTGATTCACAATGTCATGTTTGGGTCCTGGTTATGGAGGGCAGAACTGTACATACTAGATCTTTTAGCCATATCATGTCATCTAATCTGTAGACCTTCTTGCCATGTCTGACAGAGAAAAATGACTGTTGAAGTGTAAATAGTGTAGTTATAGTAATACAGAATGGGGTTTACTGCTTCTTCGTGCCAGGGATCACCAAAAAAAAAAAAAAAATTTTTTTTTTGCTCAGTCCCATGGCTGCTTCGTCTCAATTTGAAGAATAGATCAATAATTTATTCGTCTGTAAAGAGAGTTTTTTTTTAATTTCCATGAATGTTTTATATACTGTCTGTCTTGTAAAAGAACTCCTCTTCATCATAAAAGCATGTTGCTACTCTGTCAAATGTGTCCTTCTTTCTTCCGCTCACTTACTTTTCTTTTTTGTTCAGTTTCTGTCAAAATGATCTTTTTGTTTGGGTTCAGAAACACCTGAGAGAAATGCAACACACACACATACAGGGGAGAACAGGGTTGGTAGTTTCACTTTTTACTTTCATTTGAATCCATCAAAAACTGGATCTGTAATAGAGTCCCTTTCCGTGTGATGGGAGACCCAAGTGTCAGGTAGGACTGGAGGGACCGGACTCTCCTTAAGCTTATTCTGCTCAAAAGATGTGGACTGTCAAATACGCGTTGTGTGCTTGTGACTACCTTCCCCGTCGTGGGGACTACCAACCCCACCATAAAATAACATGGGGACAACCTATAGTGGGGCTGGTTGTCCCCATGTTATTTTAATGGAGAAAACATAAAAAATGGAGGAAATCTTCAAAATTCATTTAAAAGGTTTAATTTCATTGAAATGCAATAAACTAACACATCTCCTGCATTGGGAGAGCATAAACAAGAAAAATCCTTCCTAGAAGTGCATTTTTTATCCTCATATAACAATATAAAGAACAATAACACAACTCATCCTTAAGTCGGTCCCTATCACATTCGGAGGCACAGTTTTGACAGATATAGTCCTGGTGTGCAGTCCTTGTGTGTCCGCTGCTTGCGCAGGATGCACTGCAGCCATGTCCCCTTGGAGCGGCTGTTTGAGAAGGACTCCACACACACCAAGAAGAAACATTCATCTGCATCTGAGGAGGACTTGCTCCTGTCTCTTCCTTTTCTTAGTTGTCTTTGTTGATGCCTTAGTTTTTCTTTTCTTTTCAGCTTGAGAGAACGGGGACTTTTTTTCCTCCTTCGCACTGGGGTGTTGGTGAAGATGGAACTCGTCAGTGTTTTTTCAGATCTTCTCCCTGGGTCCTGAGGCCTTTGAGATTGGCCTCAGCTCCTCTGGAGTAGCTCCGTTGCATCCAGAGCCAGTGGATGGTTCTGAAGGGGGGGGTCTAAGTAGTGTTTGGCTGTGATTGGCGGGTGTGAGGTGCCCTGTTCTGTGTGCCATTTGGCACCACTTCATCTGCAGGTGGTGGGGTATTCAGGTGTGCAGCTGGGCTGGGGTCAGAATTTGGATGGTAAGTCACACAGGAAGGAACAAACGCTGGCTTGGAGAACACCTCCCTGTTGGGGGGATACTATATACCACTCGCCTGGAAAACCTGACAATGTTGACCAAGTTTACAGCAACAGGGAAGGCTGCAGCTACAAGTTTTGATATTTCGTGAACGGTCATTGTTTTTCCCAGATTACTCCACGTCCAGGCAGATAGGGCAGTGTTGATGTGCTTCTTCAATGGGCCATAGACAGACAGATCCAGGGATTGCAGGCAGTGGGAGCAATAGGTGAGATGATAGCATCACAACCCAATTCTCTTTGGCATAGTTCAGCCCATCAACTGACTGGTGGGAGCTGTGGTTGTCAAAGAGCAGGAGCACGGTTGCACCTCTGCTGCACCTTGTGTGTTCCGTTAAATGTGTTAGCAAGTCCAAAAAATGCTCTACCTTCATGCACCCACTAGGATTTGCCCCTCCTGTTCCCGTGGGGGCGGAAATTAGAAAATTGTCATGAAAGTTGACCCAGGGTAAACCTCTGCCGAGAGGGTGACCAGGGTTCCCCTCTAGGCAGATGTCAAAGGCCCCACCTGCTTGTAGCCTCTCCTGGCTACCACCTTGTTTGGTTTGTGGACAGTGGTAATACCAGTTTTGTCCATATTCCAAATGGACTGGGGCTCAAACTGGTGTCTTGCCATCACCCCCTCCAAGTTGGTGAAGAACTCGTCCACATTGTGCTAATTAAAGGCACTGGCATGTGCAAGGTTGGTGGCCTCCGGGGTCCTGATTGAGAGTGATGGGTGTCTCGTCAGAAAGCCAGAGAACCAGTCTGCCCCTGCTATATCCTTCTCTGCCCAGTTTGAGTAGACAGGGGAATTACTGTGGACTGCATACGTGTATGCAAGTTTGTAGAGTTCAAGAGGCGAGAGGCCAAAATAAATGTCTGAGGTAGTGATTATGCATTCTGCCAGCTGATTTTCTTGCTCCACACTGAAAACTTGAAAACTACCCTACTGGCAGGGATGGCCAAATTCCATTTCCAGCTACCTCTGATGGGCTTATTTTACTGAAATATCTTGCCAGTGTTCGATCTGAAAGTCCTTGGCAGTGCTTCCGACTGTTTTATTGTGCAGCTTCACCTCTGACCGCCCTAAACATTACATCTTGTGGAGTCTGGCCCTTATTTGTCTTGCTGACAAATTTCCTGCCCATTTTTCTATCTAAAAAGAAAGAAGGGACTAGATATATCACACCATGCCAACATGTGGCAACCAACCACGAAGAGAAAGTGACGAGCATCCCCAACTGGGAGTTTTTTTTTTTTTGCTACCAGCAAAGCTAACAACTACATGTTGTAGCGTAACTAAGAAAAAAACT